>NC_056739.1:1057429814-1057467314 GCF_019279795.1 Protopterus annectens
ATTGCGTCTAAAAAAAAAGAAGTTATAACCTCCCTCTATTCTTCCCTGGTCAGGCCAATAATTGAGTATAATGTCCCTTTTGATATGTACCTTGCCAAGCACCTGCAGCAATTGGAGATACCACAAAGGTTCCTAAGAAGACAAATTGAAGGTCTTCAACATCTGTCTTATGTGGGTTATCTGAAATCACTGTCACTTTATTCTGTTTTATACAGACTACTCAGAGGCAATCTCTGCCTTGCATATAAGGCAATCCCTGACCCTGTTTTATTGGAAATGCTGGATATCCCCAAGTCAAATGGTAAACAGGTCACTTGCTCTAAAGACCTTAACCCAGTGTGTGACATTAATAAAACCTGCTGGAGGGACAGATTTGTCTCCCAGAGGTTACCACACCTTTGGAACAGACTCCCACTTCATGTCAAACAGAGCACCTCATTGGCCCTCTTCAAATGCAATCTGGACGATTGGATGGGTAACCGTAAGTTCACTCCAGAGGTTCCACCTGTGTCCCTCTTGGACAGGGGCAATAAATGCTGATCATGGAAATAAGGGTAGAACTTGGCTAGGCTTGTAAGGTCCCTAGGGCCATTAGCCTAGTAACTTCCTATGATCCTATGAGCCTATGAGTGTTAAGCTACTCTATAAATGGGAACTACAGTTTATTGAGTAAGTAATAGCACAGTATGGCAGACACGGTGAGGCATATAGTTCTTTCCTGACATCAAAATCCATATTTCTGTGTAATACACAAGCTTTACTTGTGTGTTTCCTGGAATGAGGCAGCAGTTGCCATATGGAATAAATATTATTGCACTGGTACTGCTCCAGTGATGTGTACCACTCTGACAAAAACATGTCCCTTCATGAAAGTCATATCAGACTAACATCAAGAATTAGGAATTCAAGAGAGTTCAGTCAGTGGGAGGACAGAAGAATGCAAAGGTTTAATGATTGCTCTGGGTCACAAAATAAAATTAGCTGGTGCATGAAGTCATACATAGGATGCCAATTTACTTATTATTCTGCATTCTTAACCACTAGACTATACTACCCTGTCTCCACTTCTCAAATGTTCCCATGTAGCCAGTGAAGATTGCAAAGAGTGAAAATATCACTTCTTCTGAATGAGAACTAAGGTCTGGAACTCCTCCCATGAGTCAGATCTACATTGTAAACTCTTGCTTTTTTACGCCTGAATTATTTACTAACATGAATAGAATTCCCAGCTACAGAGATACACCGTGTTACATTCACATTAAACCGGTACAACAAAATCAGATGAATAGCTTGTCCATTATGAAGATTTGTTTTTTATGTGAATGTCTTCTGAGGTCAAAGAAACAATCTCTAAAGATAATGACAGCTGGGCCCACACAGTCTGCTGACATTATTACTAGAGATCCTATCTGATGTTCATGTGTTTCCTCCTTCCATTCCGTTTCACTAAGTTTTGAAGATTCATATGCAGTACAAACATCACTCTAATTTTCATTCCATGATGTCAAATGGTAGGCTATCTTGAGAATTTTCCCATTATCTAAACATACTTTTGTTCTGTAAAGCAGGCTGTTAATGTTCACTTACAACATAAAATATTCCTTTAAATGTGCAGCAAAACAGCGTTCTCCCAAGTCAGAAAGATAAAAGCTTGTTTGTTCAATTGTTAAAGACTTTATTGGATTGAGCAGGATATACAATATAGTACATGGGCAAGGTCACTGGCAAAGAATCCTTGCATTCCTTAAGGTTAAATTATAATACTATCATTCTAATTATGAAGATGTCTGTTATATTTATAAAGCAAAATGTTACTGATCAATATTTCTTTGACAATTTGTTAGGGGTAGTTTGTGGTTAAAAACAATGTTTTGGAAGGATGGAATAGGTAACCTCCCTTTACTTTCTCAGCTGTTACTGATTTCACATTAAATTGCAAATTCATATATAATTTTTTTATGGCTTGGCAATATTTGATTTATAATTTAAGTTTGTGAAAATTCTCAAAGAAAATAAAATCGGTACAGTTACCTGATAAATTATATGCCATATGAGTATGTACAGAGGCTTGGGATGTTTACTAAAATAATGCAGAAAAACACATATCAGTGTCATAACATTCATATAGTATGTATTCTCTTCCAGGGTGGTTCATCCATAGGAAAACCTCAAAGCTTAGTACGCGCACAAGCCAGCAATTTCTCGTTCACACAGTAATCTCTGGTAATTTAGTGAAGCGACATGACACGCTTCATCCTATAATCCAGGTTTGATTCCCTCAGCTTCCATTTGCCTGCTATGTGACTTTGAGCAAGTCACTTAACCAATCAGTATTATTGGGTCACTTCTGAAAAGAGGCTTGTGAATAGTGGGGTTACTTAGTTAACAAATGAATAAAAAATGCATAGAACTCATGGCAAAGTACACATACATGTACCACTGCTAATTAGTGGGTTACAGTGCTTTTGCATGGGCCTTCACAAGTTACTACTCTCACTATGCCACATTGTATTTACATTCTTCTCTGCTTCTACTTCTACAATGGAAACTGTCTTGGTTTTTCTTCATGTTTGCTTATTATATCTCATTATGCATTTTGTGAGCTGCTTTCATCTAGCTCTTCTCATCTGATTGCCATTTTTTTTCTTATACAAATAATTAGACTATGTATTTTCACTTGTACTCTGTCAGCTCTGTAGGCAGTTCTGCTACATGTTTGTGTCAGTTCTTATTTGCCTACTTATTTATCAGGTTGGATTTTATAAATGTCATGATTTATACAGATTTATGGATGCATCTACATGTCTTTTATCAAGCCATACACAGAAAACATTTCATGTGATGCCAACTCCCTGACAATAAATTATATTGAGATAAGTTCATATCTGCATCAGGTTGTATTTACCAATTATCTTGACTTGTGTATCATATATGTAATACATCCTGCATAAAGATAAACTAGTTTCATATACTATATGGGTGCTCCAGCTCACTGTATATCTCATGCTATACTTTATATGACAGATCGCAAAACTTGTGGCCCTCAGGCCTAAATCTGACCCCAAACCAGCATAACTCTGGGTGAGCGAAGCTACTACATTCCAAGCTACAAAGATTACACTTCTTACTTTGTAAATTGTAGTCCTCAGGCAGCCCTCATTGTCATTTGACTTTGAGACACCTGCAATATGATTCTGTCACCCTCTAAGAATCCGATTTCTGTTCTGAAGATTCCCTCACAGGGGTCTACTCTTAAAATGGCTTTTACCAAATTGACTATTCCTGATTGATAAGAGAATAAATAAATAACATAAAAATATTTTCAATGCATGCCAGTAGATGCAGTTATATTACTTTAATATGAAGTGTTTCCATGTTGAAAATGATAGTAAAAAACAATGTAATTGAAACAAGGTATTTTAATAGTGATAAAGTACTACGATTTCCAAAGTTTTTTTTCCTTCAGTTAGCACGTTACTATTTGGTACCTCAGGTTTTCTCTGAACTTGAAGAAATCTGTAAAATACTGACATTTGTTTGTATACGTCTTTATCTTACTACTTTTACTTCCAATGTGTTTACAATGACTTAGGCAGCTATGTGGGTGATATACTGGCAGCCTCCACAAGATGGTGCCAGGCCTTATTCCCACTTCCTGCTGGGATACACTCTATCCTATTTATTTGTTTGTGAGGGAGCCAGAGTGCAAAATGAATGAATGAAATAACACATCAAACGTATGTCAAAATGAATGTTGTTTGCAAAGCTGGTCCCTATGTGATGAAATAAGCATTCACAGCCTCTGTCACAACTTTGAGTATTGAATGTGCTATCTATAGCTTTTATCATTAAAGGAAAGTGTCCTGACAGATAGCATATACCATACTGGAAGAGAAAGAAAGAGTAAAACAAGAGCTGAAGAACTTATCTTGCTTACTTAAATGATAAAAAAATGTAGATAAATAGATGGTACCACAAGTGTAAGAAAAGAAAATAGCATATCCAAATGAAAAAAAGTAAATATACCAATGTGAATTGTTTTCAGATATTTTGTCTGATCCTTTAATAATAGTATTAAATTAGTACAGAACTACTAGTTTTAAATCAATGTAGTTTTATATAATTGGATTCCTCAAAGTGATTTCTTATCTGAACTCAGTCATACAGATACAATGTCTGCTAAGTGCAATAGTGTCTTCATCCTTCTAATACATTCATTTTGAAATTAGTTCAGTAATAAAATCCACTTTACTTACAACAGCATTCATTCCCCTGACCCACAAAAATTACAGGTCACTCTACATGTCCTGTCTGAAGAATTACGCCAGTCATGATTAAATTTGCATCACTAAAAGAATATAGTCTCAGGATTTGTGTCTCTGGCACAACAAATCGTCCTGCATTATATCTTCGTCCCTCCTTATTAAAACATCCCCTTCCCAAAATCAGTATAAGGCTTGCAGCCCTTAAAAGTTGCTCACCCCACTACAACAAGACAATTGCATGATGACATGTTTTAAAATCAACCTAGAGGGGCTTAGTAATGATTGCATCTGTATAAGAGCATAGGGACTGAATGTGGTTGCAATATCTTAATATTCTGGCATGCTGGGGAGTGCAAGACTAGATCAGAAAATAACATACAACTGTACCAACATCACAAGTTCTACTGCTTCTTATTTGTGTGTGCACAGCTCATGTGCAGGACAGGAAAGGAGCCCTTTCCAGACATTCAGCATTTGCCACATCTGACAACATAATGAAGTCAAGTGCTCCTTATCAATGACAGTTTCTGATAAAGATATGCTATCTTGTCTTTGAACTAAGAAAATAAAATGTCAGTGTTTGTGATTACTACTTCTGTGCTAATCACAGACATTTTCATGATTTGTTTGAAGAGGAAGGAAGGTGAGAGATGAAAGCTAAACTGTAAATTTGTAAAATTATACAGACTTCAGTCACCTGATAACTCATCCAATTGTTTTTGGATATTTTAAAATTCCTTCTAAATTATGTTTAGTACAGCAAAAGGTAATGTCACTTATTTTAATTAATTCACGCTGATTACTTTGTTATCAGTGAGTCAGATGCCTTTTTTTACAGAAGATACATGCAAAGAAAATGCCAGTATTCTCAAAGAAATTCATAAACATTTTTATGTTGACTTGTACACATGTGCAACCAACATTCTTCTTAACCCAGCAGGTAGTATTTTCATGCAAGTAGCATGCGACAGCAGAGCTCTATAAATTCCTCACCTAAACTTGTAGATCTCTACTAGAATATTTAGTACAAGACACAGCTTCACTGTCCTGTGTGTCATACTACTAATGCCAAATCAGTGGTCAACCTTCTGGACACTAGTCAAAAATCTAAAACACAAGTCAGTGCTAAGTTCTACTTTAACCTAAAAAAGATATATCTTCAGTATTCATCATCTGGGTACTTCCATACTTAGTCTCAATACTTAAGCTGTAAAAGGTACCAATGTGATTAGTGTTGGTGTCTCAGCATTCTGCTGTCAAGGTTTGTCCTTGATCTCCTGACATAGATTTTGTGTTTTATTTTGGGCTTCTTCTAAGTGCACTTTCTCCTACTTGCCTCCCAAAGGCCTGCTGCTGCTTGACTGACTGATCTAAATGTTATATGCATACAGAGTTTGCCTTTGTCCTTGCTTTTAATTTCTTTCTGACAGTGAGAAAGCTGTTACATATGCCATGTTTTGCTAAATATTGATTTCACATACACAATCTTCTCTCCGGTCCAGCTGGTGAATCTGGGAATCTTGAGGCAATGTTATAACTGCCTCATGTACACAGACAACCCTCTCCTCCTCCCACATAACACAAATACTTGCGAGAGATGCAGCTATTTAGCCAAACTGGAGGCTGAGCTCTCTCAACTCAGGACTGGCAAGACCAGACAGGAGGAGAAGGCAACTACACACACCACAAAACCAGCCTCACATAATGCTACCACTCCACTGAATCAAACACATAAACACACAAAGACATACTCGGAGGCTCTGAGTAAAAATTTACCTAAACAGCAGAGGCCTCCAAAGCAGGCACCCAAACAACTGCTACCTCAAGACACCCCACAAGCAACACATAAACCACAAAAGCAGTGTGCAAAGCAGTCACAGCCCTTAAGGTCAAATACAACACCAAACATACTTGTCATAGGTGACTCCATAGTCAGACACACTGACGTCCCACTCACCAGGCTGAACAAGGAGAGGGTCACAGTAAGCTGCCTATCGGGCGCTAGAATCCACCACATAACACAAGCACTCGGGTCACTCCACGGCAAGTACAAATATGACACAGTCATTGTCCATGCTGGTGTGAACGACCTGAGACGTACCTCCCTGGACTACATGAAAAGAGACATAGAGGAGCTCTCTGATTATGTAGCCCAGGCAGGTATGACCCTAACCCTGAGCAGTATCCTTCCTTCACCAAGAATGATGCCACAATATAGAGACAAGATGATCAGCTTTAACAATTGGCTTAATGTCTGGTGTCATTCAAAGGGGATTCAGTGTCTGTCTGCCTGGGATGACATGCTTGACAAGCCACGCTGCTTCGCAAGGGACGGCTTGCACCTGTCACCCTGGGATTCCGGATATTGGCTAAGGCTCTTGCCACCCCATAGTGCCTTTTTAGGCAAGGCTCAAATTCTAAACCTACCACCCTAGAAAACAAAAATGGGAAGAAACTGAGGGTAATGCTGCTCAATGCCAGAAGTCTAAATCTCAAAATGCACGCACTCGAGGCCCTTCTCAGTATGGAGAACATCGATGTCTGTGCTGTAACTGAAACCTGGTTCAAGGCTCCTGAGAGCACCCCGGCACTATTAGGTTTTACCTCATATCATGCGTTCCGCCCCAAAACCCGGACCACACCACAAAAGGAGGGTGTACCCATATTCATAAAGGATACCCACACCTCCAGGTTGGTGGCAATGCACGAAGCTCCGGAAACCATCCAGGTGCAACTAACCATAGGCAAAACTGCTCTACAAATTGTAGCATGCTACAGGCCACCCTCTCAAACTCAGGAACCCCACACAGCCTTCCTGAAGACACTGGAGGGTATAAATGTATCTCCAAACACCATCATATTGGGTGACTTCAACTACCCGAATATAGACTGGGAACATTACTCAAGCCCTAACTTTCTAGCCCAACGGTTCCTGGAGTTCATAAATTCAAATGCCATGGAACAGCTAGTCACTGTTCCCATGAGAGGAGAAAATATACTAGATCTCATTGTCACAAACATGGGGACAAAATGCTCCACACCGAAGTATATCCCTCATTGGTGAGATCTGATCATAAACTAATCTCACTGGAAATCCACATCCCGCCCCACCCCAAACAAAAAGACCATAGTGAAGAACTTCTCTAAAGCAAACTTCACACTACTCAAGACGGTGTGGTATCCTTCAAGGCCCCTGAGCCAGTGGAAACCACAACCCAAGCTGGAAGCCCTTACAAATGCCTTCTATGAACACCTCCAGGACTGCATGGATCAGGCAATCCCAAATAAAACCAAGACTCTTTCCACAAAGGGCAAACGTCCAGTCTGGTGGACCCCAGCCATTAACAAACTTTACAATAAGAGGAGAAAGCTATTACATGATAGAACAAAATCCATAAAAGGGAAGTCACCCCTGATCATTATTGGTAAAAATACGAGCACTCATAAAATCAACTAAGGCCAATTTTGAGAGAAAAATTGCCATGGATTCAAAGGACAATCATAAGGCCTTTTTCAGCTATGTTAGGAACCTGGGTGGAAACTCCCAGATATGCTCAGAATTAGTCTAAAATGATACAAAAATCACTGAACCCACAGACATTGCCAACATACTGGCAGACAGGTTCAGTGCAAACTTCTCCCTCTCCCCTAAAGGAGAGATAACTATCCCAGCCGAGTGTAGCCTCCCGGACATCTCAAATGCGCAGGTGAAAGCTGCTCTCTCTAAAGCTAAAAACACAGCATCAATGGGACCGGATGGTGTCCCCGGCTGTGTGCTACACGAGCTAAATGAGGAATTAAACCCGCACATAAGGCAGCTGTTTAATCTCAGCCTTACCACAGGATACGTGCCCAAGGAGTGGCATACGGCAACTGTTGTCCCACTCCACAAAGGCGGCACCTCTACGGACCCTGGTAATTACCGCCCCATAAGCTTAACAAGTCTAGTCTGCAAAGCTATGGAGAGGATCATAATGGAGCTCATAAACAAAGATATAGGGGACTTGCAGACATTGGACCTGACCCAGTTTGGCTTTGTCAAGGGAAGATCATGCCTTTTGAACTTGGTCGACTTCTTCGAAACAGTCACCAAGGCCATTGATGAGGAAAGGCAGTCCATACAGCCTACCTTGACCTTGCAAAGGCTTTCGACACAATACCCCACTTGGGTATTGTAGAAAAACTTACCAGCTTAAATGTAAACCCATATGTCACAAGATGGGTTGCAAACTGGCTTAAGGACAGAACCCACAGGGTTAGAGTTGCTGGCGCTGTGTCAGACTCCAAGCCGGTCACAAGTGGTGTCCCACAGGGCTCGGTCCTTGGCCCCTATTGTTTGGCATCTACTTCTCAGAAGTACAGGCCAACATAGGAGGACTTTGGCTGACAAAGTTTGCAGATGACTGCAAACTGGGCCATAGTGGAAAGTGCATCAGACACGGATATCCTTCAGAAGGGACTCACGGAAACAGATAACTGGTGCCAGAGCCATGGCCTGAAGTTAAACGCCAAAAAATGTATAGTCATACCCTTCGGGAAAAACAAGGTAACCCCAAGCTACCATATAGGTGGCAATCCACTAAGCACAGAAGAGGTTATTAGGGACCTGGGGACCCAGGTTGACAGTGGCCTTTTTTTGACACTCACATTGCTAAAGTGGTTAGAAAGACCTTCTACATTGCCCACCTGATCATGAAGGGATTCACATCCAGATCTAGTGAGGTCATTGTTCCCCTGTACTCTTCACTTATCAGACCAATGATCGAGTACAATGCCCCATTCGGGATGTATCTCACCCAACATCTGCAGCAATTGGAGAGACCCCAAAAGTTCCTCACCAAAAGGATAAAGGGACTCCAAAATCTGTCATATGCTGCCAGATTGAAGAAACTCCAGCTCTATTCAGTCGCATACCGTCTGTTCAGAGGTGACATGTGCCTGACATACAAGGCCATGTCCAACCCGGAATTAATGGACATGCTCCACCTCAAAAAATCCAAATCCACCAAAACCACTAGAGCAAGCGACTTAAACCTTAGCACGGATATAAATAGGACGTGCTGGAGGGATAGATTTATCACTCAGAGACTCCCTATGCTGTGGAATAAAATCCCAGTCCATGTGAGGCAGAGCACCTCGCTAACTCTGTTCAAGAGAAATCTAGACCTGTGGATGGGAGATCGTAGGTTTACCCCGGGAATCATCTCTGTGTCACTGCTGGACAGAGGCACAACAAACTAATGGGCACAGTATTTTTTCATATAAGGGGTGGCGTAAGCCACAAAAATTTGGGCTAGGCTTATAAATGCCTTAGGGCAGATAGCCTAGTATAAACCTATGAACCTATGAACCTATAAGTTCTATACAGTGCAGCTTTTCTCTTAGTATAGATAAACTAAAATAACAAAGAATGTAAGCATTTTGAGCAACTTATAAAAATACTGAACATGTTGTCATCTTATTTAAACTATCCTAAGGTGATGTAACACATTTTCATCCAGTCCAGATAGTTAAAAGATTATTTTTTTAGAAGCCTAACAGCCACACATCCAATCAGAACAAGCTTAGACAGAAGACAAAATTAAATTAGCCATAGTGTTATCTTAGGACTGTGACAAAAAGTGAGCATATGAATCCTTTGTAAGGTCCTCTACAACTGATCAAAATACACAAAAGCAAACCATAGTTCACTGACTCTGTTTCCATGGACTCTTTATAGTCAACTATTAACCCAAAACCTCATATGATAGGTATCTAAGACACAAAACAAAATAAAACTTCCCCCAAGTTTACAGCCCCTCTGGAGAAATTATATTTTCAAGGGTGTTTTGCAGACCAGTTAATTTGAACATCACATTCTATTAATCATGTTTTGCCAAACTGCACATTGGCCATTCTACCTGCACTACTGGGTCAGCTCTACTCCCATGTAATCCTTGAAATGATGAAAATGTGGTGAGAATTAAAACAGCACTAACACTGTTATAAAAAATTGGAAACTATACCACCTTGCTGCAAAAATTAAAACATGACATGTATGTGAGTATGGCAAACAGAACAATTTACATAAAGAATGTAAGAGATTAAGGAATAAAATAAAAGTTTGTGTTGTAGTGTATTAAGAACAGGGAAGGAAATCTGGTTGTCTTTTAGATATTGACAGATTAACAGTGGAGAGCAGATCAAGAGCTAACATTCTAAAAATAAATAATCTTCAGGGGTCTATGTCAATTAAACGAATGCTTGAAATGTCGAACGTCATATGGTCGAGACCATATGATCAACATTTCACATGTTCGCAGATTGACTTTTAATGGCGCCGTACGATGCAGAATGGGAGAATTTCCCTTTGCTGCACTGAAGTGCAGTCTCAGAGCTGGTATATTTAAGTAGGGGGGTGTGGAAAGTATGTTTATCTTTTTTTTTTTTTTTTTTATTAAATATTCGAACTTCCAAATATCAACATATGGTCTCGAGCATATGGTATTCGACATTTTGGAAGTTTGAATATTTAACATAGACCCAATCTTCAGTAGTCATAATGGAGCATAACTTTCCATGTCTAAACATTGCATTTATGGCAGTTTGGTGATCCGGCCAGAGGAGTTACAAACTTTGTATTGCCAATAATAATAGAATGTGTGCTTGCAAGTTCTACTAGCTTATGAGCTGTGGCACAAAGTGCTGATGATATGCATAAATCTATGTATCCCCTAGTTTAACTGATTTAATGGACTGTTATGGTGGGACCACATACTGCAGCTATTAAATAGATGGAACAAAGAAGAGGAGATGTACAGATTAGATTACTGCTAATGTTGTAAGTACTGTAACTAAACTGAATCTTAACACATTATCTAGAGAACAAAAACAAACACTCTGGGTTCGTAACAGGCAAGTAATAACCAGATAAGCCAAAACTGTACAGGGAATCCTCAAAAAGAAAAATAAATACCTACCAAAAGGATGACCTATCTTTCCTAAACAAGTATCTAAGGTCTGATAATTTAATATTAACCAAGCATTTAGTATAACACAATGCACCTGCTTCTAAATTAATTAATTCTGATGAATTTCTACTTCTTTGGTATTTTGGTATTTGGTATTTGATTAGCAGTAATGAGAAAAATGATAATATAAAATCAGAGAACATCTACTCCTTTTTCTGAATGAAAAGATTTACTATCTGTAGTATATGATACAAAAATAAAAACAAAATTGCAGTCTAGTGGTATTAAGTATTACCACTTCTGTGCAAAATTTTGTTATTATTAGATAAATACAATAAAGACTGTCTATCAATTAAAACTACTGGAAAACAATTGGAGGAAATAATATAGGCTGGTAATGGGATTTTGCTGGTTTGATGCTAATGATATGTTTATTGTGATTAGCTGCTGCTTTGTAGCAATAGTTAAGTCTGCTTTGGTATACACACATTTAATAAATACACATTTGTTGTTGAAAATTATCACTTACATAGCAACTTTTATATATTTTTGATATGTCTGCATTAACGGTGATTTAATTTGATGTTAAAATTTAATGAAATTGTTTGCAAAAAAGGAACACACTGACAAATTCTATTTATATGTATAGCTGTACTCTTACAATACTGGGTAGCAATGTAGAATGAAGCAAAATGTTACAGTTTGCAGTTCTTAAGTAAACAATGTCAGAATTGTTATACCAATGCTCACAGTACTCAGCTTATCTGTAACCTATTACCTTAAACAATAACTTGAATAACTAATTGTGATGTGACTTTTGGAATCGTATGAAACACAACATACTCCATCAGGAAATCGTACTCAAATACAAAGTGACAGAGACATAATCAGGAAGCATCGTTAGCCAAGGGGGAGTTAGTAGCACATTCACTTTAGAAAACTATGTGGAAATATGGAAGCTGGTAGCAGATAAAGTGACAAAAACTGAACAGGTGCAGTCATTTAGAAAAAGGAAGAACTCCTCTCCAAGATCATTCCAGCCACTTCAAACTAATCTGGCCAGATTTAACAAACTTTAGCAAGGCTATGCAACCAGCCTGTCTACAGATGAAAAACACATTTTGTTTGAGCCACATGAGGAGGTGGCACAGAATTTTGTAAAAAAAAAAAAAAAAAAAAAAAAAAAAAAATCCTCCAAGACTGCTAGTTGAGGAACTGCTACATCATATTTAAGAGTCATCCATTGTTGTGATATGAGACTGTTTCAGACCAGTTAACACACATGATATTATGAAAACTGTCACTGAGATATATCCCAAACATGTTGTTTAGATCTATAACTTCATGGCCTCCCCACTATGTCCTGTGACCCTTGCATCATTAATGATATAAAAATAATGGGGTTTCACCGATCAGTGTTTCCTGTTGTTGTTTAGAAGAAGAGGTGGTACAGCTGTCATCTCTGACCCTCAGTGCCAATGTTACTTTGTCAGTCCAGACATAAGAAGAACCACAATACCAAGATATACAGTCAAGCAACTGTTCAATGACCTCCTTGTCATGGGGGATGGTGTTGTTTTTCTTTTGGCTTTTCCGGTTTAGGGGTCGCCACAGTGGAACTCCGGTCCGCTAATGATTGGCAGTCGATTTTTATGGTGATGAGGTTCCAGCCCGACACCCAACCTTCAACAAAGGCACGCCCATTCACTCATGTCTTTCAAACGCCACTCGACCGCGGGGAGGACATGCAGACTCCACACAGAAGGCACTCCAGCTAAAAAGAAAAAAAATCATCTTTATGTCTTCCTTTATCTTTTGGCAGAATTTGACACATTAGATCATGGGTTGTTTTTTACTACCTGCATAACTTTTGTGATGTGTCTAGTATAACCAGTAAGGGCAAACGATCTTGTGTATTATTGTCCACTATTAATGCTACTTTCCGGTAATCATCAGGTATTGACACTAAAAACATCTTTGAATATTATTACTGCCTCATGATATGGCCAGTTTATCAGTAAAAAAGGTCTTTCTATCAGACCATCTACCTGCTTAACAAATGAGCGAATGAGCCTTGTTAACAGATGAGTATGTAAATGAATAAATAAACAAAATAGCTACAGTTTGTAGTCAGGCATATTTCCATGTGGAAGATGTTTACTATGCAGTTCCTTCTCCTTCAGTTCACCAGTGAGAGAATATTAGTCATCTGCAGAGTAAGACATCATCTGCAGTGTCACCATGCTGCGCTCTTAGGTCTCGCACTCAGCTGAACCTTTCTCACCTAGGCTGGTACTGCTCATTAGCTGAGGCCCCTAGCATCCATAATGTCTTGTTAGTCCAATCAAGTACTTTAGGATTTTTACTCTACTTCCAATCAACATCTGTATATACAGTGCCTGGTTTATCTGATTTATTACTTTTAAGTATTTGAAAAAAATGCAGACTTGACAAGTCCATTGGACACATAATCCCTTTTCAGGGGCAAAGGTCTGGTTAAAACTCAAGACTACTATAGGCTTCAAGTCTAAAAAGACATAGTGTTAAGCCTGTGTCAAACTGCCATTTAGCATGCTTTATTTTGTAATGTACTTTGATTGGGGGACTGTACAATACAGAAGTTTAACTGGTAGGTATCAGGCTTAATTGTGACATATTAGCGATTGACAAGCTGATGAGTGACCACTAAAGAGCAGTTATTGAGACTGACTGTAAAAGACCAAGACTATGGTAAATTGGGGATTTCTCCTTATCCAAGACAGTGTGATTTCAAAGGTAATGTGTTATGGCCAGCTCCCCACATTGGGGGTGTGGGTGAAGCCCCTCTGCAAAAATGCCTTTTTTGTCATTTTTGCAATTTTGAAGTTTGATTTTTTTCAGGACACTGCACTCTTTTGTGATTACATTTAAAAGTGTTAGTACCATAGTACATGGACAATACTCTGTCACTAGCCCATTCTGAATAATAGTCAGTACTCACCTCTAAATGCCAGATTCATTTCTTGGCATTGTTAGGTCTCCTCCCATATAATTTCACAAGCACAGTTGCAACAGTTGTCAGTGGCCAGCTCAGCATACGTCAGTGTTAATGGATCATAGGACCATTGTCTGCATTAGTGCAGGCTGTTCTGTACCCATTCTATTATCACTTGAGCCACATGGCTCTGTGATATAGTCATCATGGTTCAGTGGAGCAACACAGATCCATGATATAGTTAGAAAGGGTACGTGGAGCCACACAGCTCCATGATGTAGTCATCATGGTTCAGTGGAGCCACACAGATCCATGATATAGTCATCATGGTTCAGTGGAACCACACAGATCCATGATATAGTCAGCAAGGGTAAGTGGAGCCACACAACTCCATGATGTGCTCATTGTGGTTCAGTGTAGCCACACAGCTCCATGATATAGTCATCATGGCTCAGTGGAGCCACAAAGCTCCATGATGTAGTCATCATGGTTCAGTGGAGCCACACAGCTCCACAATATAGTCATCATGGTTCAGTGGAGCCACAAAGCTCCATGATGTAGTTATCTTGGTTCAGTAGAGCCACACAGCTCCATGATATAGTCATCATGGTTCAGTGGAGCCACAAAGCTCCATGATGTAGTCATTGTGGTTCAGTGGAGCCATACAGCTTCATGATATAGTCAAGGTCAGTCTGCTACTCTTATATTTGCTACATAAATTGCGATAGTTCACATAACAGTCATAGATCTTTTATTTACATGACCAGAAGTTTGATTTTTTATTAATTATTTACCTAAGTGGCATTAATGAAAGCATGCTTGCACTGCTAACTTTTGCCACAAAATTGTGACCAAAATATCAGAAATGAAAAGCTGACTGTCTGAAAGCAACTGTATTTCTTCATATACCTTTATCTTATTTTCCACATCCAAAAAGTTTGTTTTTCTATTTCAGGCTAAAAAGCCTTGTTTCACAGCTGCTGACATCAGCATATGATCCAAGTTCCCCCAGAGATTCATGAATCCTTATGGGTTTCACAAACATCAAGCTATGTGTTGCATTGAGAGATTTCAGAGTCATGGCCTCCCTAGAGAATGTTTGTCCTTCAATTACTTCTGCTAGTACCAGCAGTATGAAGCAGTCAGCTGGTTTGTACAGCAAACCTGGATGTTATCATAGTCTTATAGAGCAAGAGGCAGCAGCTTTAGACATACAGCACATATGCTAGGTTCAACTTCCAAAGGTCTCAGCTCCTCTCTTGCAGTCATTTTTGACATAGTTTTGAAAATGTTCATCTGTAAATACCCTGCTTACTTAGATGGAATTCCATATACAGCATGGAACAAGTGAGAGCAAATAACTGACCTGTCCAAGATATGCAACTTCTAAGTCCCCAAGTTATTCAATTTTCTTGTGTGATTCACAGATTTAAAACTGTATCCTGCATATGTTCCTTTATCGGCAATTGCAAAAAGCATCCTGATATAAGGTAGTAGGCTGTAATTCCAGGTTAAAAGCTTCAATATTTTGACATATAGCTACCACTTTATATAATTTCTGTTGTTTAAATGCAAAATAAATACAGTGCTTCACATATGTATTAATAGCAGGACCTTCTGGTAATTTTGGAATGCTATACTTAACAATACTAGTACCTCAGGGTGCGGTAAACTCATACCGTGAGCTAATACTGGAGATAGGATGATCAATACTACAAAAAACAATAGTGCAAGTGGAAGAATGGAAGAACAAAATCTGCAAAACCAGACAGTCATCACCATGGGACACATGCAGTGTGATTCTTTGAGGTAAGCCATCGGCATATGTTTAAGGGTATATGGGATTTACAATATTTTGAAACTCATAACTATATGCTCCTGGCACTTATTCCCAACAAAATGGAATACAGTTGCTCCTTGGTACAATGTTAGAGCAGCCATATAATGTATTAGTGACCGGGCTTTATGCTACACCAAGCCCAAGGTGTCAGGTGTACAGAAATAACACAGGTGATACTGCACTGCTCTGTAATTGATTAGTAAAGCCTTGACGTTTTCAACACCGAGTCACCAACTGTCTCTTAATCTATAAAGATGCTGGAGGTGCAGATCAGATGCTCAGTATACATGCTACACAGCAGAGTATCAGTCACAGGAATAGCTCACAAGTACAATGGTGGTTATTGTAATGGTTAAGGTGATTACCTCACAGACACAGGGTACAAAGTTTGATTCTCACCTTTGAGAGAAATTGACTAGGCTTAAAATGGCCTGCAAAGTCAGCTAGCCTAGTACCTGCCTATGAATAATACCGCTCTTTCTAAACTGGCACTTCTCTGTTTTTCCTGTTTAAATAAAAATCTGAGTTACTACCCACATGACAAAGATCACCTAGCAGAATGCTCCCTCACCACAGAACCCTGCACCTCTCAAATGACTCCAGCACTAAGAATACAAACACTTCCCAAAGGGAATCCTATGCAAGGGAAGTGAAACCCTCTGTGTGTAGTGGCATGCAGCAAGAAACAAGAAAGACAATCACTTAAAAAATTGTACTTGGTCAAGATACTCTTTCCCTGCATGAAGTTGCTGCTTTACCTTGAGGCACAGTTACCCAGGAAATGATTATATTAAGTCAGTGGGTACAGAATGGAAACTCTCCTGCATGTGAAATCTGGGAAGGCTCACTTCCCACAGAAAGAAGTGCGGCATTAAAAAGCATGTCAGTCCCATTACTTCCCACTGACGTTTTTGATGAAGCAGTTTTTATGCATCTGCCTTGGAATTCACCAGTGGTCTGACAGATGAAGAAAGTAACCATGTTTTTTTTTTTACTTATAGTCTCTGCCATTAAACATATACCAATGGCTTACCTCAAAGACTCATGATGATGATGAGGATAGTGTAAAATATGAGAACAAAACCTAACAAGAATCTGTGGGCACTGAAAATCCACAGTAACATTAGGCATCTATTCCCACAGCTGTACCTTGAAACAGGTCAGTAGACCTGTTGCCAAGAAATTCCAAAGAAATATAAAGCATCTCTGGCTAGCAGTAAGGACATATTTTGCATTTTTCTTTACTTAGCTATAAAATAATTGGCTACATGCTTAATGCGGAGCATGCTGGCTGATGACATGGTTGTGAATGTGAGGAAATGATCTTTATCAAATGACTGCCTCAGCATGTCTCACAAACATAAACAATATTGGGGTGGTCTGACTGTAGTCAGTTTTCTGTCTGTAAACACAACTGGAATGTGACCAAGTAAGTCCAAAGCCCCCATTGGGGGCTCTACAAACCAAGCCATATATAATTACTGTTTTGTCAGTTCTTTTATTTAGGAAACTGACAACCCATTTTGAGACTGTGCTCATCTTTTTACAAGTATTCTGCCTCAGGTAGTCTTCCAAGACCGCTGGAATTCAAACAACTTAATAGTCTATCATTTAAAGCTTAATCTCTTTTACGTAATGTAAACTGTGCAGCCTAGAATGGGTTTTGAATTTTAGTATTTTTCCATTTTGCTGCGTCTAACTTTGAGCAAGCAGTACTTTTTGGATTGTGCGAAGCACAAGTCTACCTGAGAACTGTCAACAACTTGTTTTTAGTTCTGCCTTAAACTATTGGTCCTCTGAAAATATTATCTGTGAAGTCACAACAGGCAAAGGAGATGACGGCCATCACACTGGCTGCAGTGTTACTCAGCAAATGTTTTAATGTCAAGTGGTCCATAGTTAAAAGAGGAAATATAAAGGAAGCCATATGTACCTAATATGGTATTTTGTGACTACAAGCCTTTGAAGTAATTAATTTGAGTTTAGATATTGAGTGTGGGTGTGTCATAATCCTTTTGCTGAGTATAGAGTTGATTTGTTCATGTGGGTGGGCCAGTACTATGATAGGCAGGTAAATGACTGAATGGCAGGACACAAAGAAGGCAATAAACAGCTTTCACTCCCAGTGGAAATATAACTAGTGCGATACCACTGAAATCTGAGTTATAATGGTCCTTTTTGGCAAATGCATTGGCAACATTGCTGGGGACACAGAACCCTGACTTTTCAAGCTAGCTATGATCTCATCCAAACAGAGGATATATCACAGACTACATACAATTACAGAGAAAATAAAAAGGCTTGAAGACCAGTCAGATATGTGGGAGGTGAAATTCAGTTCAGAGTACTTTTAAAATAATGTTTAAATGGCAGAAAAGAAGTGCAAAACAAATCTGTTCTGGGTGTGAGAAGAATAACAATTGAGTGCATACAAAACAGGAAGAATCCTTGGTGACAGTCATCTCCCATGACAACATGGCAACAAAATAGAACAGCAGAAAGTAAAGCAAAGAGACCACTAGGTTCTAAAGGTATTGGTACTCCTCTGGAAGTAAAAGAAAGAGAGCATTAGGTTCTACAGGTACTGGCACTGTTCTGGAAGTAAAGCAAACAGAACACTAGGTTCTACAGGTATTAGTACTGTGCTGGTTGACGAATATTAGGTTTGACAGGTACAGGCACTGTTATTTGGAAAAGGAATGTGAAGATGTCATTCTACAAGGTATTAGTGGAGTTCCTCCCAAGGTACAGAGTACAGTTCAGGGGTCTTCAGGAAGTACAAGTTCAGAGGTTGGTGTTACAGACAGCAGAAGTAATATACTGCAAAACACACAAAGAAAGATTAAATGGTGTGCATATGTATTCCTTATGGAGAAAGGAAGAACTAACAGCATATGTCAAACACACACTCTTACTTCATCTTCCAGCAAAAATAAATAAATAAATAAGTTGCAGGAAGGATGAAGTCACAGAAAACATAAAAGAAAAAAATCTTCAAAGAAGGGTTGATAATGGGAGTAGGGACTGGGTCCAACAGACCAATGAAGACAGGTCAGCTGCCACATTATGTGTGTTTGTGAAGAATTTCCTTGGATTAACTTTGTGTACCTTGGTTATTTAAATGGAAATGGTGTTTTTATGGCGTGCTGCACTGCAAAAGGAACACTTATGCATCATGTGTTACTTTACTTTTGGGAATGGAAATTGTCTTATTGGAAACCAGGGTTGCAATGAAGTGGGACATCCTATTCTAAATGATACTCAAGCACACAGTGTGCTACATGCAATTCAGTTATTGTACATACTGCACAAAAGTGGGGTCATGGACCTTTACTCTACTGTGAGTGTGTGTGTGGGTATACATTTGTGCCTGTTCTCACTCAAGCACATGCATCTTGGTGTGTGTGTGTGTGTGTGTGTGTGTGTGTGTGTGTGTGTGTGTGTGTGTGTGTGTGTGTGCGTATACATTTGTGCCTGTTCTCACTCAAGCACATGCATCTTGGTGTGTGTGTGTGTGTGTGTGTGTGTGTGTGTGTGTGTGTGTGTGTGTGTGTGTGTGTGTGTGTGTGTGTGTGTGTGTGTGTGTGTGTGTGTGTGTGTGTGTGTGTGTGTGTGTGTGTGTGTGTGTGTATATACATTTGTGCCTGTTCTCACTCAAACACATGCATCTTGGTGTGTGTGTGTGTGTGTGTGTGTGTGTGTGTGTGTGTGTGTGTGTGTGTGTGTGTGTGTGTGTCTATATATGGGAGCAAATGCACATGCATGTACATATAGACATACATATATACCTGTACATAGAGATAGATAGATAGATAGATAGATAGATAGATAGATAGATAGATAGACAGACAGACAGATACATTTATGAAACCAAATGACAAAAAAGATCACACAGGCAAACTATTCAGTAAGAAACCAGAAGAAAGACCCAGATATGTTATAGCCTTCACTCTTTCATACCTAGCATTTCCTGCAGTAGAGGCCCATGGGGATATATGTAAATAACCCCTTTAAAGGCAAAACTCCACCTTGGAACTTAAAAAAAAATAAATAATTTTGTTTCTTCATATCTTTGCTATCACAGCTATTTTAATGCATTAAAAAAACTCTAGGTGTTTCTTATATAATTTTAATGTTTTTTTAATAAAATGGACAGCACATAGCCTGACACATTAACATAATCTTATTTTAGTGCTTTCTTTTCCCATTTCCAGAATCCAATTAAAGCCCCCTTTATATGAACTATGCTAGTCATAAGGCAGTTATGTTGCCTTTCTATGGAATGACAGCATTGTGAATCACAGGCATCTTATACATTTTGTTAAACTTTATTTACCTATATATCTAGCTAGCTAGCTGTCTGTGTGTATGTGTGACTATATCTATATATATGTATCAGTATCTATATATCTATCTACATGTATGTATATATATATATATATATATATATATATATATATATATATATATATATATATATATATATGGGTCTAGGACATTTCTCCCTCCTTAGTGTACAACCTTCCATACAACTCTTCATACACCTTATCCTTAGCCTTCGCCACTTCTCTTTGCCATGCACCTCATCTCCTTATACTCTTGTCTACTTTCTTCATCTCTCTGACAATCCCACTTCTTCTTCGCCAACCTCTTTCTCTGTATACTCTCCTGTACTTCTTCATTCCACCACCAGGTCTCCTTGTCCTCCTTCCTCTTTCCAGATGTCACACCAAGCACCCTTCTAGCCATCTCTCTTACTAGCTCTGCTGTATTTACCCAGCTATTCGGTAACTCTTCACTGCCACCCAGTGCCTGCCTTAACTCTTCCCTGAACTCCACCTCACAATTACCCTTTTTCAATTTCCACCATTTGATCCTTGGTGCTGCCCTCACACTCGTACTCCTCTTCTTGATCACCAATGTCATCCTACAAACCACCATCCTATGCTGCCTAACTACACTTTTCCCTGCCACCACTTTACAGTCTCCAATCTCCTTTATAAACAAACAGATTCTATATTTTTGAAATTATATAAAGCCATGTCATAAATGGCACCCTTAGTTGAATGCTTATGTTCACTCCAGGGCATTCCTAACCATGTATTTAGAGGGCAGAGCACTGATTGGGTGACACTGTAGAGGGCAGGACAACAGACTGATGTTGGCACTTGTGCAGGGATAATGATGATGATGGGCACAAAGACCCGACTCACAGTCTAATGACACAATGGATTTGTTTGTCTCCATTCTCCATCTGAGCAGAGCACTCAAAGCTTCTAAATGTTTGCCTTATACTAAAGAAAATGCCTGGCAAGTGGTAAAGGCACTAAAGAAACTGGTAACGTTATATAATTTATGGCTGCTTATAAAATTACAAGATGTACATAATGACTGTGAAAGTAAATAAGCAATTTTTGTGCAAAAATAAAATGCGAGTATTCTGGAAAATTCTATAAGCAGCATTTGGGGATGGCACCTAATTCAGTTCAAAATGGCAGATCACATTGGTTAAGTCAATGAACATAAGTGGGAAAAAAAGCTATACAACAAACACAGCAATACTGAAGGCAAGAAGAATGTCTTAATCTTGCTTAAGCGAGGCTTAGCACATCCTGTTGTGTGCCTTGGCGATGACCAAAAAGCCTAAATCTTAGTCCCTTCATGAAAATGTGCATTGCTTAAAAACGTCTTTGAATCCTAAACAATTGAACTACCAGCACACTTTACATTCCAATAATAAAATCAAAGAAAACATGAAGCAATCTGAAGCACACTAGAGCTATGCAGTTTTATTATCAGTTATTTTACTCATAATATGAGTAAAATATTATGTCAAAATCAGATTTAATCCAAAATAAAGCATGACCGTGTCAGTGGAAACTGCTGCGAATGATGTCATATCATTACAGTGAGAACAAACTTCTGAGTCTACAGTTAACAAAGCAGCTATTATGCTCATTCAAAGGTCATCATCCCTTTGCTGAGATAAAGTCTCATTTGCTGTTTCAGTGATAAGTGTTGTACAAAGTGCATACAAACAGGTATGTCAGAAAGATGTGCAAATAGAAAGCTTAAGCTGCTAAATATAAAATTGAAAGAAAACGCTCTTACAACTGTTGTGGGGAGGTAAGTAGTGCAAACAGCTTGTGCAACTTAGGGCCTGCAAATTATGATGAGTGCTAAGTGCAATATACTCAGTGTTTCAAGGTGCATAGTATGGCAACAAATGATTATGGAGATGTATGTCATTTCAAAGATATATGGAGTACATGTAAAGATGGAACTGGATGCTGGATTGACAGGCATCTAGTATTTCTACGAATGACTATAATAATGTATTACTATGGGTGCCATTATGAGAAACAATATTTATTTTTCTTTTCAGAATTTGATCTGGTAATATATTAACACCTAAGGGCGTTAAAGACAACATTGTGGCTCAGAGACATGATCTTTCTCAAACAGGTCCAGAGCTCAATTAGATTTCTAGTCACTGTTTCTGTGAAGTTGCATGTTTTTTTCTGTGTCATTCTGGGTTTTTTCCAGGTACTCTGGGTTCTTTTCTCCATCCAAAAACATGGTGCCTATAGTAAATTGTCCACATGTATTGTATTTGCACTTATAGCCTAGGTCATGGCTGAAAAATATCTACAGACCAGTCCATTTACCCAGTTAATAAATGTTATGGAAATAATCATTTCAACACACAATTAAGATCTCAATAACAGTTCAAAAGAATGGTTTGTGAGTCTTTTTATATGTATAGGCAGAAGTAGCATTATTTGGCAGGGAAGGTATATGGCAATTCAAAGTGAGCATGGAGTTTATTTTCAATGTTTGCAAACAGCCACAAAATGGTGTCCCAACAGGCACCAAGAATAACCAAGAATAAGGGTGACATTAAGAATAAACCACACAAAGTGGTGTCACAACCTATTAAATGAGAAAAAAGTGGCATAAAGCTGAAGTTAATGCAAATGACTGTGTGTCTTTAAACTCCAATGATTCCTGTAGTAAGCAGACAATGCCTAGCAAGGAAGAGTGCAAACATGGATATGGAACTGGCACATCCAGTCTTCGGAACGGGATCAAATGGAGATGCCCATGAAGTCTCAGTGGTACTGAGTAAAAGCAGCCTGCTAGGCCTACCAGATATATGATGGTATATGGTTAATAAGGCTTCTCTTTGAATGTATCTAAAGAGGAAAAACTACAGTGTTGATCTCACAAAATGGGGCTGTTCACTGTAAAGGACCTCCAAACTCCATACAAGAATCCATGGCAACCACTTTCAGACATACAACAGGAAATATAAATATAGTCTTGTAAATAATAGTACTGAAAATCTTCCTGGGAGTTTTAAATCTCTAAAGATATCAGTCCAGCAAATTCTATATATAATCAATACAATGTTTAGTCTATTCCTCATAAAATCTGTGTTTTTCTGGATTTTTGCTGCAAATCAGTGAAGAATGAATTCACTAAATAATGACAGGCATTTGAGTTTCAGACTTCATATCATTCAGAAAATGTATGGTAACACAAGACCTACTGTTCTAGCAACTTTCTAAGTTTATGAGAGCAATATTTAAAATGTATCCCTATTTTGGGAGCTTTGTCCCCCATTATTTTTGGCTTTGTCCTGATTTTTTGTGCTAAGAGGTTGAGAGGTATGTTCCATATACATATTTCTTCAGGCAATGGCCCCTCATGTAGTACATAATATCTTGTTAATCAATCACTTCACATCCCGTCAGTGTTTAGGACTTCATGAGTGTGTTAGTGCTACATCTTTACTCAAACTGAAACCTCTCAAAGACTCATTAACATTTAAAGTTATTTGACACTGATACTGTTTCAGTTCAAATTTAGCATTCCAGTCCTTTTATAACTTCACAAGTATTTATAAATCCTTTCATGCAAGCATCTCAAAGCATCACAAATCACACAGCTTGATTATGTACTGAAATGTCAGGGTATTATAGTCTGCAAATGGTCTAAATGTATACACGTGCTTAGCACTAAGGTGCAGAAACTCATCATTTGTTTAAATATATTAGCAATAATTACTTAAACTTCAACTAAAAATACATTTAATTTTGCTAATCACCTCAAGACATGATTCCTAAACCTACAGTACAAGATGTTTTCACTTGTTAAATTGCAGAATGTCAGACCCCAGAGTACTTACACATATACGTAGATTTGTGTGCACAGTATTATACAGTTTGCTATTACACAATGTGCCATCATATTCCCCTCTGAGACTTCACTAAGGTGGAAGGGGATGTGGTATATGGAGGCACAAGTACACGTGCAAAAATTCATATGGATGAGTGTGCAGAGTTTCTGGACAGATCATGGAGTAGTCCTAAACCTGGGTAAGGTGCAGGATAAGTCATGTAGCTGAAGCTGGTGTGTTGATTGTATGTTTGAGACAGCCTCATGGCACAGAAGCACCAAAGGGGACTGTTGTTAAATTTGATGAAATGGAAAGCAGCCTTGAGATGCATGACTACAGAAATTATCACAAACTGCATGAAAGCACTACCTGATGCCCGACTCTCACTCCGCGTCATCACAGACTGAGCGAGAGTGCTACCAAATGCCAGACTATCACTTCACAAATCATCACAAACTGCATGTGAGTGCTATCTGATGCCTGACTCTTACTTCAGAAATCATCATAAATTGCATGAGAGTGCTATGGTATGTGCCCAACTCTCACGTCACAAATCATCAGAAACTGCGTAAGAGTGCTACCTGATGCCTGACTTTCACTTCACAAATCATCACAAACTACATGTGAGTGTTGGCTGATGCCTGACTCTCACTTCACAAATCATCACAAACTGCACAAGACTGCTACCTGATGCACAATTCTTACTTCACAAAGCATCACAAACTGTGTGCCAGTGCTATTGATTCTCACTTCACAAATCATCACAAATTGCGTAAGAGTGCTACCTGATGTCTGACTCACTTCTCAAATCATCACAAACTGCGTGAGAGTGCTACCTGATGTGCCTGACTCTCACTTCACAGTACTGTTGCTGGAAGCAGGCTCACTGACAAGATAATCCCACCCTGGAAAGAATGGACCTCTCCCACAGGGGAATGTGAGAGGATAAGCCATGTAACATGAGGAATAAACATGATGAAAACTAGACAATTAAGCGTGTTGAAAGGGGTGGGGATGAAGTGTGAGGTGTATAAATTCATTCTGTAGAATGGCAAATGGTTGATAACATATTTAGAAAAATGGATGGAAAAAGCAGAGGCTTCTTACTCTTATTTTGCAGACTTATTATGTCATTGCTGGAAAGTCCAGCAGCAATGTGGTTTTCTTAAATATGAGAAAGAATACAATGTTCAAGATACATGGAGTGATGGGTCTGAAGGATGACCATTATGAAAGGAAAATTGGGCCTATTTAGCCATGCCTTAAAGATAGATACACAGTGTGAACCATGCAGCTCAAGCAGAAACTAGTAAATTGACTGAAAACCTTCACGTTGTGTGTACCAAACAGGAATTAAGCAATAAATATATTTATAATCTTTTGTTGAATTCCCGTTCCAGGTACTAACAAGAGGCTGAGATTTCACAAAAGGTAGTTTAATACACCACAATTGTTTCTTAATAAATACAATATTTATAAAAACAGAATTAAATAAACAATACTTATCCAAACCTAATCCAAATACATACATTTTCACTCAAAATAGAATAATCTAAAGTGATTTAACCTAGTTAAAAAGAAGGTAACTCAAAAAGATGAAATTTCCCACGGCTCTACTAAACATTCCCATATAATTTAAGTTTGATAATGTCCCATGCGGTGGTGCAGTGGTAGCGCTGTTGCCTCACAGCAAGAGGTTCTCCCATTCAATTCTCGGCTGGAGTGCGGGGAGTGCCTTCTGTGTAGAGTCTGCATGTCCTCCCCGTGGTTGGGTGGATGTTCGAAAGACATGCATAAATGGGCATGCCCTTGTTGAAGGTTGAACGTCGAGCTGGCACCTCGGCGTTCATGAAAATCTACTGCCAATCATTAGCGGACCGGAGTTCCGCTGTGGCGGCCCCTAACCGGGGAAAAGCCGAAAGACAACAACAACAATGTCCCATAATCTCATATAACTCCTGAGCTTTAAATTTTAGGATGGGTAGAACAGACACAGGTCTTAATGAATATGTGTCAATTTTACCCATCCTAAAATTTGAAGATTTGAATTGTTTATTTAACTCTGACTGTTTTTTATAAATATTGTATTTATAAAGAAGCAATTTTTTTATAGATATTCTATGTATTTATGTAATTATTGTTTGATATATTAAGCTGAATTTTTATTTTTTAGAATGTTTTTGAGTGTAGATAGAACATTACAATTTTGGGAACCTTTTAGTTAATTATGTTTTTAACTGACTGTAAGTCACATGGTGTTTTAACTGAGGTAGAATTATATTTAAAGCTAGTTTGGCTATCCACGTAATGGTTCTGAAGAAGTCTCAACTTGTTTTTTCTCTGTGTTTGTCTGTGGTGAATTAAATTACTTTTTGTTACACCTCAGATTCTTGTTAGTACGTGGAATAGGAATTCAATGAAGGATTATAAATATAGTTATTGCTTAACTCCTTCTTGGTACACACAACGTGAGTTTTTTTGTTTGGTTTAATGCCTTAGAGATAGGTTACTTAAAATTTATTGGAATTTTAAAGATCCACATTCCTCTGAATGTTTTAACAGAAATCTGACCAACAGGAAACTACAACATGGCATGACGTGAAGTACACAGAATAAAAATACAAGCAAATTAAGGCAACAAAAGACAAGCAAGAATTGTGAGACTCATTTGGAAACCCACGTGGATGATTTACTGTGCTATGACTGGTAAATGGGAAACTGTTTAAGAAATATTCCCATCTATTCACACCTGAACCATATGATGGAGGACTTGTTACTGAAAATAGTGTGTAGACCTTACAGTGTTGAGGTTGCAGAACTGTACAACTCAGAATGGCATATCATATCCATAGCCATCAAGTTGTAAGTCAGCATTTGCAAGATGATGAAGAACATGACTGCTTTGCTGGGACGTGTCAACATTTGTTGGTAAATGCTGTTGTGCAACTGAATGTGATTAGTACATTTTACAAGCTACATGACACAATCTAGTTGTAAAGTGTTTCTGCATGTGCACTGTATTTACACTGTATTCCTCCTTGTTGTAAAGCACTACCGGTACATGATGGCATTTTGTATTTTATATTGTGTATTTCTATAATGTCTTGCCTCCTTAACTGGGTCTTGGCTGAAAAGGGTCTTAGGATACATCCAGCCTACCTGGTTAACAAATGAAAATGAAATAAATGTATAAATATTGTGTGTACAGTATATGTAAATATGTAAAGTGCATAAAATGCAGTGTACCACAGAATGCAACTCAGACAAGAGGAGTTTATAATATTAAAAGGGAGCAGCTCTGTATTCCATCTGGATGTGTGTTAAATACAAACAATGCAAAACCATGCAATGGGGAAAATGCTAGTCAAAACTCATGACAGGAATTGCAGGGAGATGACAGGGTAACTGACGTCATAAAAATGGAGCTATGGAAGGTGAATCCATCTCCGTATCAGAAAATGTACAAATAAATTAGTCCTTGTGGCCATTGACACCTTGCCTGTACCCACTTTTACACCTTACCTCCTTTTCCAATGAGCAATAGTCCAGCCACACCAGGGGTGAATTTAAGAATGCCTATCCAATTGTCTGACTCCTCCTTAATGGAAGACTGCATGTCACATTGCTTGATCTGGAGTCCAGTTGTTGCATGACAAACATGTCTCTCTATTATGATGTGTGATGTTGTTAAAACAGGTCTAGATCTCTGGTCTTGGTGTTTGCTGTGCTATTTGACTTCTGGCGAAAGAAAAATTCTTATATTACCAGATCCCTAATGGCCCAGAAGGCAAAACACAGATCACTAATCTATTAACCTATGAACCTCTAAGGAACCTATAGGACATTAAATATAGAAACAAGGCCTGCAGCCTTTCTTGGTAGCTCATGTCTTTTAGTCCCATGATCTTTTTTGTTAGGAACCTTTGGGGTATTTCTGGCTGCTTGATTTCTATAAAAAGATATTTTCAAAAGGAGGCATTGTATTTGATGATGGACCTAATCAGTACAGAACTAAGAGGGGTTAGGACTTCTTTGGATCTGGAGGGAAATAACTTTTTCTAGCAGTTGTACCAGAGAGAAGGATTTCCTGTCTAAATGCTCTAGACAACAGATGAAGGGCAGAGAACAAACATGATTGTGATTTGATCAATGTATAAAAGGATAGATTCTGCTTTAAGAAGGGAGAATAAAAATATTTTGCCTACCAGGACTATCTAACCAACTAAATTATTATTATTTATTTATTTTTATTTATTTGACATTTGTTTACTGGGATTGTCTGACTGGACATCAGGTGCCTGTTTTCAGCGGAGGCCCGGGGAGAAAAGCTCCACAAATAAAGTAGTTACAGCATTTAGTGTAAACAGTAACTAGTTACAGAAGAATTGGTAACATTGTATTACAAGGTGTAACAATGTACAAGGAGAAACAGATCACAGGAGATACATGACTAGTAGCTAAGTTTGACCATAAGGTAAAAATAGAAGAATATGAGTAGACTATTTACATATTTACATATTTACATGCGCATTCATGAGAACTTAAAGGGAGTGACCATGTTGAGCATGTCACAAAGGATGGGTGGCTTAAGGAAGCAGTATTGCTGCTGTGTAGTGTGGGTTTAAGGCGGGCCATTGCAGTTGCATAGTCGGTTTGTGAGAAGGTGTGATTTCAGTAGTTTCTTGAAAGTGGAAGTATTATTTTGTGATCTAATGTCTGGAGGAAGACTATTCCACATGTTAGCAACTTCATTTGGGAGCTATTTTTGCATGGGATTTTTTTCTGTCAGGGCTTTATTGGTGGAGCATAGTTGTCTATTTGAAGTATAGAAATTTAGTAGTCCAGATAGGGCAGGGTTTTTTCTGGATAATAAAGAGTTTAATGGGCTAAGTTGATTTGGTGGAAACGTAATAGATTGGGGAGCTCGAGGCATTGTGAAGTAAGTAGGGAATGACAGTGGTGGGAATGAGATTTGGAGCTGGTAGCAAATCTGGTGATTTTGTGGTAACAAGTAGAAAGTTTACTGAGGTTGGTTTTATTTAGATTTGTTAGAACTGGACATGCGTAAAGTAAGGTGGCTAAGAGATGGGTTCTGGTTATAGCAATTCTAGATTCAGAAGTAAGGTACTTTTTGCAGTGGTATAGAGTCCCTAGATTTTTGTGGACTTTGGTGATAGTCAGAGATATATATTTTTTGAATTTTAATTGTTGGTGAGTTGTAATCTCTAGAAGCTTGCGCTCTGGGTCTGGAGAGATGGGTGTCCTGTTTGCAGAAAATATGGTGAAGGTGGTTAGATTGGTATTCTTTGTTGGATAGAATAGTAAGAGTTGGGTTTTGTTTGGGTTCAGTATCAGTTGTGAATTATTTAGACAATTTTCTATGTCTGTGAAGGATTCCTGGGTATTTTGCTGGAACTGCTGGAGATTAGATGCGGAGCACATTAGGGCTATGTCATCAGCGTATTGTATTATTTCAGCTTTTGTAGTAGCTAAGTGAAGTTGGTTTGTAAAGATATTAAAGAGAAGGGGGCCGAAAATGGAAACCTGGGGAATGCCTAGTAACACTGGGAGAGATGGAGATAGGGAATCACGCCATTTAACTGACTGAAGGAGGTTATTTAGATAACTTTTAAACCAGAGCAGGGTGGGATTGTCCATGCTGAACTCAAAGTGGTGGGTTAAGAGTTTATTGCGGGAAACAGTATCGAATGCTTTGGACAGGTCTAGAAAGATAGCAGAGACTAGTTGGCCTTGATTCCTGTGTGTATTTATGGAGTTGGTGAAGTTGACTAGGGCAGTGGTGGTGCTGTGTGATGGCTAGAAACTGTGTTGGGTTTTGGATAGTAGGTTATTGGTGAGAAGGTGGGTAAGGAGTTGGCGGTGGACACATCTTTCAAGAATCTTAGATAAGAGTGACAGGATTGCAATAGGTCGATAGTTAGACAGATCGTGGAGGGGCCACCTTTGTGGAGGGGAATGATGTAGGATGTTTTCCACAAAGATGGGGTTGTGTGTTCAGTGATGGATCTATTTATCAATAAGGAGATGAGGTAGGCAATGGCCTTAGATGCAGTTTGAAGGTAGTTAGCTGGGAGGTTGTCGGCAGTGAGGGTGGTGAGCTTAAGCTTAGATAAGAGCTTCTGGATGGTTGATGTTGGGACTGGTTTGAGTGAGAAGGGGGTATTATTTGTTTGGACATTAGGGGATTGTGGAAGGTTGGTGGGATTTGTGTTATTAATAAGTTTTAGCATAGAGGAGGTAAAATAGCTATTGAAATTAGAAGCTATAGTGGAGTTTGATCCTTTGATATTGGGTGCGGGGGTAGAGGTTCAGCCTGATTGAAGGATATTGTTTACAGCTGCCCAGAATTTTTGAGGGTTAGAACTCTGCTTCTTTTGTAGAGAGAGGTAGTGGTTTTGTTTGTCATTTCTAATTTGTGTTTTTGTCTTTATGCAAAGTTCAGGGAAGGTTTGCCTAGTTGTGGGGGGTTTGAGACAACACCAGGTGTTCCAGGCTTTATTTCCTTTCTTTTAGTAGTGATCTCATGGGTTTTTGTAGCTAGGGGGCTGAGTTAATACAAATCTTAACTATTCACAGTGGGGATAGGTGGTTTAGGATGTTTAGGAATGTGGAGTTAAAGTATTCAACTGCCTGGTCTAATGGAAGGCTTTTGATGGGGGTCCAGTTGCATGCATATAAGACATCCAAGAATAGGTTAGTGGGGAAGGTTTTAGTGGGTGCGGGTGTGAAGAAGAGATGGAGGGTTGCTGGCTTTGAGTTTGTGAAGGATGAAGAAAGTTGGATTGTGGTCATTTACAGAGTTAGCTATTGTACCACACTGATGAGCTGTATTGGGGTTGTTTGTGAGGATCCTGTCCAATATGGATTCATTTTCTGAGGTTCTGTCAATATGGGTGGATGTGTGTATAAATTGGGTGAAGTTATATAAATTAAAATGGTTTGTTGGTGTGGGAGAGTGGATGGAGTTCCACTCAATATTGATGTCACCTAGAATGATAGTTTTTGGGGGATGGAGTGGGAAGCCCAGTGGAGTATTGACCATAGGTTGGACAGGTTATTGCCTGGGGGTAGATAAATACCAAGTATGTCTAGTTGCTTGTGCTGATTAATGAGGAGTTTTGCGAATAGGATTTCAGCATTGTTGAAATCTGGGGCTTCCTTGTGTAGCAGATGGATTTTAGGTTAGTTTTATAGAGAAGGACAACACCACCACCTCTTGTGCCTATTCTGTCAGCTCTAAGAATGTTATATCCAGGTGGGGTAATGGAGTTGTCCTTAATATGTGGCTTGAGCCAGGTCTCAGTAACGAGCAAGATATTGAGGTTATATAAGGAGGTTGTGACATGGTGGTCTTCTATTTTGTTCACGATACTGCAGATGTTTAAGCTGAGTATTAATAGGTCTGCAGGTTGATGGTTAAATGGAGGTTGGCAGTTATTTGAGGTTGGTGTTGAGCTGGGCTTGGGGTGGATATCACCTGCTAGTAGTAGTTGGGTTGCAACATTGGTAATAGTTTTGAGCTATAGTTGTATTAGGGAGTTGAACTTGAGACTTGGATGTTTCTTAGCTAGTGTGATATAGTAAGTGGGGGTAGAGAAGTTGGTGCAGGATAGGTTATATATGGCAGGTAATATTATAATATGTTTGGGGGGATATGGAGTGGGGTGGGGTGTGATGGATGGTATTGGGTTATTAAACTGAGTGTGTCCAAAGTGGTAGGAGGTAGTAATGGAGAGTAAGGAGAAGCAGGTGGATAGTGTGGCTATTACTATGAGAGTATTGAAGAGTGAGGGGGGAGGGGTGTTTGGCATGATATCACTAAATTAGAATTGGGAGGTATACAATCGATGTGTCTTTGAGCTTGGGTCAGGTGAGTGTGGGATGAGTGAGGAATATGGGCTAGTAGGTGGTGCTCACCTATGTATGCGCAGGGGAGATTGGGTGAGATAGAGTGAGTGGTTTTGTAATGTAAATGATTTTGGGAGGGGGTTTGGAAGTATTTGTGTGCGGATTGGATAGTGGGAGGAGATTGTCACGGGTCAGGTGAGTGTGGCTATGAATAAATGTAGATGTAGTGGGGCGGGTGGGGAATGGTGGCAGAGTGGGGGATGGAGTGAAGTCCGAGTGCAGTGAGGGTGAACAGAGTAGGGCTGAACCCACCGGGACTAAAACGGACCACAGAAATGGCGCCAACAAAACCAATCAGTCAGGCTAGATCCAGAAACCCGGCCAGGTAAGTAATTTATGAAAGACCAGCACAATATGTTTGTATAACAGTTACTGGCCCTGACTATAGTTGAAGGGAAGGGGAAACGGGAATAAAAACATGGAGTAACCTTTTAAGCCGTGCCAGAGGAGGGTGCTATGCAGTTAAAGGATAAGGACTAGATAACAACACCAAGGTTAAGTTTATACTGTTGAGCTGATTTTATAGAGTTTGCCTTGAAAGTAAGCATGCCACATTTAATTACAGCAGGTTAAACTGTTATTATTTATTTATTTTATTTTATTTTAGATTTGGTTACTGGGAAAGTCCGACCGGACACAAGTCCTTTTCAGCAGAGGCCCGGGGAGAAAAGCTCCACATATAACATAGATACCCGAGTACAATTACATAGCAACAAAATAGCACTATACAATTTTACATAAGAGAAAAAAGGATAATTACACAAGACACATCAACTAGAAGTAAGATCCACATATAACAAAGATTAATAAGAACAGTTTCATAAGTACAGAATAACACTATACATTTTAGATCAAAGCAAAACTATGACAGTGATATTTAAGACTGCACATCAACCAAAATCAATGAAACACTTTAATCTGGACTATCCAAACAACATTCCATATGACATGGTAATATAACAATATAAGGTATACACAAGCCTCTATACTTAAAAGCAGCGGTAGCTGATGACAGGAGAGAAGTATGTGGAAAAAGACTTTTAAGATAGAGAGAAGTCAACTGTTTGAGAATGGTGGAGGAGAGTTTATCCTGGGTGAGCAGAAGGAGTTGGAAATAGACTAGCCTGGGGAGTCACAGTTTGCTTGAAGGTATGTTTTCAGTGATTTTTTAAAAGTGAGCCACAGAGGGTGTGGCTGTTATATTAGTGGGTAAGGTGTTCCACTTTTTTGCTATAAAATGTGAATAGAGGGAGGCTAATGTAGAATTGTTGGCTTTAGTGAATTGAAGGAGAGGTTTGTATTGAATGCAGGACCCTAGTACTGGAGTAAGGATGTATTAGGTTTTGTAATGTAGGGGTTTTATCAGCATTGTATAGGTTAGTAAAAGTTGGTTGTAAAGGAGAAGATGGAAGTTCGAACCAGTTGAGTTGTTTAAGGGCTGAGCAGTGGTGTGGGGTGCAGTTTTGTTATAGCAGGCAGCAAGTTTAGTTAAATCAGACTTTCTAAGATTGGTGAGGATAGGGGACGCATATAGAAGAGAAGAAATGAGATGTGTTTGTGCTGTTTTAGCCCTGGTGTTGTTTGTGAGGAATTGTTTATTTTTTTATAGTCCCGCCAATTTTTTATGTACTTTCTTTATGGTGAGTGAGTATCAGATTTCATGTTGCAGTCTATCTCTACTCCTAGATGTTTGGTGTGAGTGACAGGAGAGATGGTTGTTTTATTATTAGAAATTGTAGTAAATGTGGATATGGGAGTGGAGTGATTAGTAGAGTGGAATATGAGGAGTTTTGTTTTATTGGATTTGAGTATTAGTTGAGAGATGGTAAACCATTCTTGTACTGAGAGGAAAGAGGTCTGTGTTTGTAACTGTAGTTCTTGGAGACAGGGAGAGGAACAGATTAGTGTTCAGTCATCAGCATATTGGATGACCGAGACATGTAGAGAAGAGGTATGGAGGCTGTTAGTGAAGATAGAGAATAGTAAAGGACCAAGGATGGAGCCTTGAGGAACACCCAGTGTTACTGATAATAGAGGAGAAACGTCTTGCCTCCACTGTACTGCCTGCTGTCTACCTGTTAAATAGCTTTGAAACCATGTTATGGTGGGTTTACTAAAATTCAGTTCTGAGAGGCAATTGATGAGTTTGTTGTGGTTAACCATATCAAATGCCTTAGAGAGGTCAAGAAAGATAGCAGGGACATAGTTGCCATTATTTCTGTGGTTGTTTACTATATGAGTGAAAGACATAAGGGCTGTTGTGGTGCTGTGATAGGGCCTGAAGCCATGCTGAGTGTCTGTAAGAAGGTTGTGGGTGGTGAGATAATCCATGATTTGTGAGTGTGGACACCTCTCAGTATTTTGGACAGAGGTGGTAGTATTGCTATGGGCTGATAGTTGGTTAGCTCTTTACCACCTTTGTGGAGTGGAATAATGTGAGAAATATTCCAAATCTTAAGGACTAGATTTTTAGATACTGACCGGTTGATAAGTATGGAGACAGGGTATGCAATGGCATAAATTCAGCTGGAAGCTTGTCAGCAGCTAGGGTGGTGGGTTTTAGTTTCTTAAGAAATATCTTAATAGTGTGAGTAGAGAGAGGATGGAAGTTAAAGCCATTGTTTGTCGCATGGTAGTTTGGTAGTGGGTTGGAGGATAAACATTTTGTGAGTTAGCTAAGGCCAGAATGGACTCAGGGAAGAATTTATTGAAGAGGGTGGCAACATTAAGTGAGGTATCAATTATGGTTGCTGGGGGAGTATCAGCTTTTGCAGGAAGGAGAATGTTGTTAATGGCTGTCCAGAATTTTTTGGGGTTATTACAGAGTTCAAGGTATGCCTGTTTATCTGTATAGGACCAGATTGTAGCAGCTTGCGATCACAAAAAACAATCTACTGAGCAGGTAAAAATTGTCAAGTTAAGGTTTACACCAGCAGAAATCTCAGTTTCTAAAATTCACATTGGATTCACTCTATTTCAGGGTCTATTTAATAGGGTCTGTATCATATGAGTGAATCTCACAAATCGCGAACGCTCATAATATCGAACGTACCAGACCTCAAAGTGCTTTTTCTGAGATTATGGTACAGTGAAGAATGGGATGTTTGCCCTTTCCTCACTGTAGTGCGATGTCAGAGTTGGAATATATATTTAGTGGGGTGGGGGTGCAGCCCCCCACAATAGGAAGTTTGAGGTCAGCTACGTTCGATATTATGATCGTTCGTAATTTGTGCGATTTGCTCATATGATATAGACCCTATTTAAGAGTATACTGAACAAACTCAAATTAAGGCTGTTACCATGAGGCAGTTAGGTAGTTTATATTTGGGGCTGTAAATGAGAAAAAGAAAAATTAAAAAAAAGGAGCAGAGCAGGTCAGAGTTAACTGGATGCAGTTCTGGTGATGAACAAGTACGTTTACAAACTTACTGTACAATTCAATTTTAAATAGCAAAGGCTGGACATACAGGTTAGCTATTTGCTGTTTTTGCTGACTTTGTGGTTATTTGTCTTATGTGCACCTCAACCTGGTTGTAGGTACTGTAGTTGGGCTCACAGTAGGCCAGGGTACCTGAAGCTAGGAGAGAAATAGGAGGAAGAGGTTAGTTGGCTAGACAAGCCATGATGGAAGTAAATAATGAAACCAGCAGTATTCTGTAGAGAGGAGGTGAGTGGGCTATAGGAGTAGAGAATATCCAAACAGACACTCAGATAAAAGCAGCATATAATGGAATAGTATAAACAACATTAAACTAAATTGAGAATAAATACTACAGAACTGTAGCCATGGAGGTTATGGTAGACTCCAGTCTGTACCTTACAGTTAACTACTTTAGATGTCACAGTTCGTACTTTAAAATTCATAAACTGAAATGCACATTAATATAACGGCATTGACATGAGCAGTGTTCTGTATATAGCAGCTATTCAGCTGAATGGGCTAACAGCAATAAAATACAGTATCTTAGCAGCAGTAACTCCTAGTCAAGTAAATTCCTTTGAAGCACAGTGGTTATGTTTTCAATACTTGCAGTCTCAGTACCATGAAATCTGCAGTTAATGTAAGGCTTCAGTGAATGCACACTTCCACAATATATTCAAAGGGAGTTATTTTGGTTCTCTGCACTTTTAAAATAGTGCAGTATAGGAGCTTAAACAAATGAAATGGCTGTACATTGCCAGGAGTCGCAATCCTAGTTAACTAAAGGGGAGATTGGAAATAATGGAGCTGGATGTTGACACCACAGTATTTGAAGTTGCAAAGGATGGTGGGAAGGAGGAAAAATGGCAACAACAGATTTTGAGTGTGAATGGCAAAAGGCTAGGCTAAGACCAGATCGTAGTAGCTTGTGATCACAAAAAAACAATCTATTGAGCAGGTAAAAATTGCCGAGTTAAGGTCTACACCAGCAGAAATCTCAGTTTCTAAAATTCACATTGGATTTACTCTGTTTCAGGGTCTATTTAATAGTATACTGAACAAATTCAAATTAAGGCTGTTACCATGAGGCAGTTAGGTAGTTTATATTTGGGGACTATAAATGAGAAAAGGAAAACAAATTAAAAAAAAGGGGTGGAGGAAGCAGGTTAGAGTTAACTGGATGCAGTTCTGGTGATGAACAAGCACGTTTACAAACTTACTGTACAATTCAATTTTAAATAACAAAGGTCGGACATACAGGTTAGCTATTTGCTGTTTTTGCTGACCGCGTGGTTATTTGTCTTACGTGCACCTCACCCTGGTTGTAGGTAATGTAGTTGGGATCCCGGTAGGTCAGGGTACCTGAAGCGTGAAATCCACAGTTAATGTAAGGCTTTAGTCAATGCAAGCTTCCACAATACATTCAAAGCTAGTTATTTTGGTTCTCCACACTTATAAAATAGTGCAATCTAGGAGCTTAAACAAATAAAAAGCTGTGCATCACCAGGAGCCGCGATCCTAGTTAACTAAAAGGGAGATTGGGGAAAAAAAAGTAAGCTTTTTCACCATGTCCTTAAAAAAATCTAAGGCTGTGAAAAACAGTTGTACATGGTACCACTTAAGCACAATGCCAAACGTCTGAGATGAAAAATAGATGAATTTGACAAAAAGTACTTGTAATAAAAAATATACCAGTGAAAGGCAGTAACAGTAACCTGTAATGAAGATTCTAACTGGGACTTCATGCTTAATGATGTAGTTTATTAAGTCTGCATTACGGTAGACGGTAGAAGTAGAAGTGTTATAATATATAATAAACAGATTTTGGGGTGCAGTTTGACTGTAGATTTATTATGTAACATACAAATGTGGATCTGCTAAAATGCTAGAGCATTTAAGTTATCAGGACAACCTAAACAATAATGTTTTTTACAAACTT
>NC_056739.1:1057474814-1057492314 GCF_019279795.1 Protopterus annectens
ATCTAACTGGCACTGCACAGTGACAGAAGGAGACAGTGAATATCTAAATGAAAATGCACAGGACTTATAGACAACTAGCTGTGACTAACAATACCTAAATGAGAAGATGTATCTGTGTGTTGCAACTCTGCAGGCAGACAAGACATGCAATGAAATGTTTAACTAAAACATAGGAAACCATCCACAGAGTGGCCTCATGCATACATAACACAATCTCGCGAGAACAGAAAATGTGAATGCAGACTAGTATGCCTCAATATGAAACAGTACTTCCAGAAGATAAGCAATGCTGGTTAGTGTGTCCCTTGCTGGTGTACCACAATAAATACATCAATTCATAGGCATATATGCATCCTCACCTAATTTGCCAACATGCCACTCATAGGTATAAAACTGAATAATCTTGGAAGGGTGCTGTCATATTCTAGGTCAAGTTACATAAAGCTGGATGTTTAGGACCACAGATTGTACACATCTAAATGTGGCTCTGGAATATGCAAGGGATTTAATCAGGAATAGTATTTTTGTGGGGAAAACTGTTGCTTTGAAGAGCATATTTAGGCAACATTATTGGGCCAAATGGCACCATTATTTGGATCTATAGAAAGTCTGTAGAAAGACACACAAATGGTGTGAGGTAAGTTGTGTTTTCTTTAACTTCCTCAGTATTTGCACCCTTCTGATGGAATTCAGATTACAAAATGCTAGCAATAAGAACACACGTGCCTGCATGCATGTTATGTGTGTAGACTGTACTGCTAACAGAGCAGCCCACAATATCAGGACAACCTGTCTCTCTACATGGCTACTATCTGTACACTGTTGTTACATACATGTTGCTATGTGCTGGTGAACATAACAGTCATACATATGCCTACACTACTGCATATCCCCACTACAGTACTATCACATTCCTGGTGTTATCAATGTGATCCAAATGTCAGAAGCAGTGATGCCTGCTTTACCGTATACATACTTGTTGGCAGATACATCTGTTTTATAGAATCCAGTATCTATCCCGACAGCTGTCATGTAACTTACATTAACTTTGATTACTGTATGTTCTACATAAGTTACCAATTTGTCTGTCACTCTACCAATCACAAAAGTAAACATTGTTATAAACCTATTTCATATGCCAACAATTGTCTTCCTGTCTGGAAGATGGTGTAGATTGCAAAGGGGGGGATGGAACAATGATTTCAGGCCTGCTGAAAATTATGCCGTACTATGAACACTTAGGACACATGGAAAGTACCTCTTGGGTGAGGGGATACTGACCAGCCTTTATGTGACCAGGTGAGGCAAACATTGCTCCAAAACATAAATGTCACAGGGGATGCAAGTGCACATTACAGTAGTGTTGTGTGTTATTGACATGCTATACTTTATCAAGACAATGATACATTCCATAGCAACACAGCAGTCACCCACAAGGTAGGGTGTCACCTGGAAGCAACAGTCTGACACAGCCAGGCAGATTTTTGGTATCCCTGGATGAAGACACAGGTCCTGAGATTATCCCTGGAGAATTAGACATTGACATATCCACCCCCAAATGTTGCAGTGGATAATGCACTAGGTAGGTACCTCATACAGCAGATTACTGTCATTGCACTGCTCATACATACTGTAGATTGACCACAGCAACTACTGGCTATGTATTATTTTAGGTACAGCAGGTATCCAGCTATGTCAGGATGGTTTTGTACAGTACCTTGGATGCACACCCTTAGTATGCATGCCATAGGGCATGGTTCTGGCAGAGGTACCGATGCTCGGTCTGCTGTGTGTTTTGCGCTGTATTTACAGGGTAGAGCACAGATACTGTTAACAGTTACAGAGCCTGAGGCACAGCAATGGGCTGATACTGGCATCTGTTGTAGACATCAGTGTGACACAGATACCTGAGTCAAAGTGTGATGACATCAGTGTCACACAGATACCCAAGTCAAGGTCTGATGACACAATGGCACTGCTTGTCTGTATACTGGAGCATTATATTGATGAACATATTTGAGTATTCTAGTGGCACAAGTCTGTGCAGTACCCACTGGTTCACTGAAAGGCCCCTTTAACTAATATGGACAGAGTTATATGTACCTTGTTTTCAACATGTATGAGAAGGCCACTCAATCATATTGACTTCATTCATGGGTACTATATGTCAATGAAGTCCTGTGCAGTGCCTGACTTAATCTAAAGTAATCAATAACCTTTCGATTGCTAAAACTGTCAAGTCAAACACTGATGGTACTGTTTAATTTGGTGTGTGACAGCACATGAAGCATGCTGCCAGGAAAACAGCTACAGTATGCTGTGACTGCAAGCATATTTACTACATATAATGATATTATTTTTGGCATCTTGTTACCCTTTTATAGGCAAATGCAATCATATATGCTACTTCTGTAGATGTCTATGAATGATGTCTCTTTTCACGTTGTACACATTTAACTATCAATAGGCCTCATTTTACTACCTCATTTCATTTGTATGTCATTATACAGCCATTTACATGCACTTTCTGTATCACGTTTGGACTCACTGCATGAGCCTGTATGTAGTGTGAACCTCAGCACAAGTGCATACTTTTTGTGGCTTGTAGGCAATACCTCAAGCAGCGGTATGTGAAATATACAGGCATCGTGCTGGCTGAGAGGAGGAGACATCATGAAATGCTTTAGATGATGAAGACAATCAGTGAGAAAAATTATGTTACTGGAAGACAATGCATGCTGTAAGGATCATAAGATTCTATAACTGATTCCTATGGCTCATGAAAGACCCTTTGGTTATTCATTTTTGCAAAATGTTAGACCACCATGTGAGATAAAGTGAATGTGGCAGGGACAGGAAAAGACATACATTTCATCATACTGCTTATACCTCAAGAGGCTCTTAGACTTTGACCAAATTGTTAAGGGAACCCTCCTGATTAGAAATTATTGTGGACACCACAGGTCATAAGCTGAAGCTGCTCAGCTGTAATGTGTGATGTATCACCCAGGGTACAGAAAGCACACTCTTCTAGTTTTTACTGGCACTGAAAGACACGACTAGCTGATAAATCTTCAGTTGTTGAATGAAAAGAGTTCTATTACATAAGCATTATCTATTTATTAATTACACAAACATGGAGGCACAAACTTTTACAGCAGATAAGGGCCTGATAAACTGCAGATCCTGCTTGACCCACAGCTTTACTGCCTTCTCTCTGAATAACAACTTTAATTTATACCACACAATTTCAAACTGTGTTACCATTGTCTACCCTGTATCTTCATGAAGACTACCATCACAACCTTTTTTTGTAGTCTGCATGGCTAAAAATCTGTGTGTAATTACCCAGAATCCCGTGTAGGAGAAGCAAGCTTGCTGATTACCACAGGAGTCAAAACCTTGGGGAAAAATGATAAAAGTGTTTTCACTGGAAGTCACCAAGCAATTCACTGATGTAAACCTGTGCTTCCCTTTTTATAAAACAAAACTTTCCATTATGTCCCCTAAACAATCCCCCTTGTTGCTTCAAATTCTGTGAGCTTTAATTGGGTACTTAAAAGTCACACAGCAGTTAGTATATCTAAGCTGAACGGCTAGACTGTTATGTTTTTTTCAACAAAAATGTCTGCACCAATGAGGCAGACAGGTGGCTTAGGAAGACTTTATTAAAGTCTGTTTGGGCAGAGTTTCTTCCTAGTATAGAGGAAATAGTCATGAGAACAAAAATATTAGCCGTGCAAAACATCCCCTTCAACACTGTTGCCCAAGCTGAAGTTGAACAACAACAGTATAATACCACGTTAGTTATGACCAGATTTTCGAGAACAGGGTTTTAATATGACTAAAAAGAAATAGAAGGATCTGGTCAGAGGACTAGGTTGCTGAAGTTTGACACTGCTTCATTTCCTGGGTTGTTGTCTGCTTTACAGACCTAGCAATTAGGATGTGTAGTCCTGAGTTCAGTGTCAGAAACTGTTGCTTTAGTTTTACCATAGTTTATATATAGCTTTTCACTAAACTATGCTGCTATGTTGTTAACATTAGCAGACAGATGGTAAGCAACTATGTTCATAGGTTAGTACTAGGTTAACTGCCATTGTGGGCCATTTTAAGCCTAGCTAATTACCCCATGTAAGAATCAAACCCTGCACCTTGTGTCTGCAAGGTAAAGACCTTACCTATTATACCAAGCTCCCACCTATGTACTGTTTTTTTTAAGTATTGTAAAGAGCCATATTATCTACATATATTCTACATATGGAAAAAGAAAACTCCTAGTTTGCAAATATAGAGAGACTGTTTCTTCTGTTTTAACCCTGCTTACTTTATATAATCCACCTATAGTATAGCATTTAGGGTCGAAAGACCCAGAAAAGGATTAATGATTACAATAAAGCAAATTAATCTAAGATCAAATCATTGAGAAATCTAATTTCCAGAGGAGATAGGAAGAAGAAATTCCTTAAGCAATTTTTTGGGCTAGGCTTGTAAAAGCTCCAGTGCCATTAGCCTAATACACATCTATGAACCTATGAATATGTTGTCTCTGAACAACTGGCTGCAGTGGTAGTCTGTGAACCAGAAAATCCTGCTGCTTTCAACAGCGCACTGTGCTAACCATTTAAGCAAAAGTGGGTGGGAGACAAAGGGAAATGGGTTCTTGAGGAGACAAAGTGAAATGCTTTCTTGATAACAAAAAGGATATTATAGTGACATTATCAATAGTAGCACTGCTGTAAACAGCATTAGTCAGGAGTAACAGGAGGGTGTGTATGCTGCCCGTTTCTAAAACTGTGATCCGCATCTGGAAGCAGACTATGGGAGTTAAGATGGCTGTAGAGAGGTCAGACCACTGAGTGAACAGATATTTTAGACAACAGTAATAAAGCTGGCATAGGCTTAAGTTATACTTATCAACTCTTGACAGAGACTGCATCAGTGGCTACCAACCTGTTCATGAAGAGAATACGCATTTGAAAAGGTAACTTGCACAGAACTAGACAAAAAAAAAAAGATATGGTAGTAGCATTGCCTGAAAGGAAACATTTTGAAGTCTGCATATATTAGATGATGCCTGATAGAGTAATGCAGAGAATATAGCCTTATAATGGGAGACTTTACTGGAGCTTTTCCTGTGGTACTGGAAGAATTAACAGGTCTCAATAATTTAAGCAGTTTCTGTCTTGAAAACAATTGCAAAAATTGAAGATGCAGGATGTGAGTTCCTGACAGGAAGAATTTTAATACTTTTTCAAAATTATTTAGAACTAAAGAGGCTGTTTACTTTTTCTGAAGAAAATCTCTTTACTGGGTTTAATTTAAATCTTGCAATCACTGCACATTATTTTGTAAGCTTGGAAGTCAAAATACAAGTGGAATACCATGTAATATCCTTAGCAGTTTTTTTTTTCAATGACAAATTCAAATGACTGGTCATCCAGATTGGGATTAGGCCCCTCAACTCCTCTTCCAGGTCATGCCAGAAATGTATTTTCCTGCTGGGATAACACAGGGGTTTGAGTTAGCACAGATGGCACTCCATGTCCAGCTGGCATTTTACTTGAAATAATCACCTGACTGTTACCATGATTTCCCCACGCAAGTGTTAGTAGCACACAAACATCATAGGTTGGTACTAGACTATCGGCCCTAGGGTCTATACAAGCCTAACCATAACAATTCCCTGGAGATTTCTTCCCACAGTATTTACTTCCCTGGACCCGTGTCTAGCAGGGTGACTGAAGTGATCCCCGGGGTGAATTTCCTATCATCCATCCAATCATCAAGGTTCCTTTTGCAGAGGGGCAAAGAGGCGCTCTGCTTGACATGTATGGGCAGTCTATTCCAGAGTCTGGGGAGTCTCTGGGTCAGGAACCTATCCCTCCAACATGTTTTGTTCATTGTGATGACAAAGTTTAGATCCCTGGAGCATGTGTCTCTGAGGGATTGGGATTTCTCTAAGTGTAGCATGTCCAACAGCTCTGGGTTTGACATGGCCTTGCATGTTAAGCAGAGATCATCTCTGAATAGACGATAAGTGACAGAGTATAGGTGGAGATTTTTTAGACGGTCAGCATAGGGCATCTGCTTTAGGCCTGTGATTCTTTTAGTGAGGTATTTCTGCGGCCTTTCCAGTTGTTGCAGATGTCTGCGTCCCTAAGTCTCTTATCACACTTTCGGTGTTTAGTGTACTGCCACCTATGTGGTAATTCACGGGTACATGTTTTTTCCCAAAGGGGATAACTATACATTTCTTGGCATTGAGCTTGAGCCCATGGCTCTGGCACCAATCATCTGTTTCTGTAAGGCCCTTTTGTAGAATATCCATATCATTTGGGGATTCAATAATGGCTGCCAGTTTGCAGTCATCTGCGAACTTTGTTAGCAAGAGTCCCTTAGTGTTGGCCTGTACTTCGGAGAAGTAGATGCCAAACAAGAGCAGTCCCAGGACTGAACCCTGAGGTACTCCACTTGTCATTTGTCTGGAGTTGGATTTGGAGTCGGCTACTTTTACAGTGTGGGTTCTGTCAGTAAGCCAGTTGGCAACCCATTGAGTGACATAGGGATTAATGCCCAGCTTAGTAAGTTTATCTATGATTCCAGAGTGGGGGATGGTGTCAAAGGCCTTGGCGGGGTCCAGATAGGCTGTGTGGACCACCTTACCCTTGTCCACAGCTCTGGAGACTGATTCAAAGCAGGCAATCAGGTTCAGGAGACAAGATCAGCCCTTAAAGAACTCTAACTGCGTGGGGTCCAGTGTTTGAAGGTTGCCAATGTCTTTGTTTATAAGTTCCATGATAATACGTTCCATGGCCTTGCAGATCAGGCTCATCAGTTCCTGGGATCCAAGGTGGATTCCCCCCTTGTGGAGTGGGATAACTGTAACTGTGCACCACTCAGTGGGCACGAAGCCCAAGGTGAGGCTATGATTAAACATGACACTTAGGTGAGGTACCAGTTCATTTTGTAGTTCATGTAGTACACAGCCTGGGATGTCATCTGGTCCCATGGATGGTGTATTCTTAGCGTTGGAGAGTGTGCTTTTTACCTGTGTGGCCGTTATTATCGGAATTTGGCAATCTTTCAATATTGAGATGGGCCCTTTAGGGGGTGAGAGGGGGTTGAAGTTTGCACTGAAAGGATCTGCCATGATATTGGCAATATCCTTGGGATCAATATATTTATCGCCATTCTGTTGTAGCTCAGAGCAGATCCGATCACTGACTGAATGGCACAGCAGTCTGAATCAAATATCTTTTAACTTGTTACCTCAAGAATCATGTACAAAGTAAAAAAAAAAATAATCTGGGACAAAGGCCATAAATCAGATACAATTTTCAGTCAGTGGTGCCATTCATTTAAAGCATTCATGAAATAAAAGAACTGCATTAACATACCATCTTTGAAACTATTTGCTTACTGTAATAATTGGCTAGACAATGTAAAAATCAGGGACATCCAGGAGAAATCAAGAAACAATCAAAAGATATGAAAAAACACAAAGTGACAGTTTCAGTATTTTAAAAGTGATGAAACAGATTGTTTGGAAACCATAGAAAGCTCTGAGTTACCAGATCAATAGCTTGGCACACTTGTGAGATTTTTGTTCTGCTCCCAAACAGCAAGGCTTCAGTTTTTGAAACCCTCCCCTGTGTACTGTTGTTAATCCACCTGCCTATCTGGGATCAGCCTAATAGTACTTTGAGATCTGAAACAGCAAAATCCCTAAAGATACTTAAGATCAAGTGAACTATTAGGTAGAGAAGTAAGGCGTTCTCTTCCTAGTACCTGGACACTTGACCATCTGAAGCCTGCAATGGTGTTGGCAATTTATTTTACTTTCTAGTCAACCTGCAACAGCAAATGTGTAAATGTAGTAACCTATGACACATATTATGAGTTCTGCTGTTTGCCACAATAAAATAATAAGGTGTATCTATAACTGGCTCATAGGAAGTTACTAGCGATGCACTTTAGGAGACCACTGAGGTGCTTAGCTCAAATGTTTAATTGCTCCAACGCTCTGCCTGGACAAGTGACTGTCTCAAGGTCAGAAAATAGGCAACGGAAGGCTAATCAAAGCCTGTACTGCAGGAAACAGCTCCTTAACAGCTCGTCTTCATCCTCTGCAATGACTGCCAGACTCTGGCAGCTGTTCACAAAAAGAGGGACCAAAGGAGGATATATACAGTAGCCAGTACTAAAGTAAGGTACATACAGTAGCCAGTGGATGGAAAAATGCTCAGTCTTGACAGACAAAAAGTTAATTTCTATTGTTAGTTCTACAGTTCTGGTACAAAGGTCGATGGATTAGGGCTTTGGTTACAAAACATTACTAACCATAAATAATATGCATGGAAGGTGTTTGCCCTATGTGAAGAGGTGTATGCTTAGGTCGCAACTGCCATAATCCCAGAGTGCTTTCTGCACTGTTAAACTGCATTTCATGATCAGGAAGCTCTCCCCATATCCACTGCATATAATTATAGCTGCATGGCAAACTCACAAATATGACATGTCAGCTATATATTACAAAGCAAAACACTTGTTTATGATGCGATGATATGACAACTCTCAGTTCCATTAGGCCAGTTTTCTGTGTCTTACTTCATTGTATATCTGACACAATTTCTTTCTTACTCGTAACTGTACAACCACGTTTGATTATTTTTATTATATCTTGCAATGATACAGCCTTCTTTGTTTTTATAGGTGCTGTGTCATGTTTTAAAATTGTTTGCTACAGTACTGTACATTTCATTGTTTCCAGTAACATATATTTTCTCAACTTTTCAATATATTATATGACTGCTATACACTATCGTGCCAAATGTAGAACAGTTTTTTTCCCCGGTTCCTTACTATAAATGTTTTGTTCTCAGTATGTCAATGTGGCAATCAAAGCCAAAAAAAAAAACAGGAGTTAATTCTCTGAGCCAATTAGGCAAGAGGAAATGGCTTGCTGTATTTAGGGTGTGTTTTAATGCAGACATACGACTCTGATGATACCTATTGAGCTGAAAGTGCTTAGTTGTAGTTGCAGTATTTGTTTCAACACTTTAAATAAAACAGTGTTTTAGCACGGAGCTCTTGTGCACCTGTGTAATTCTTCTCTTTTTTATTATTTAAAAAGAAAAACAATATCTGAGCTACGTCTTCTGCAGGGACAAGCTCGCTGCACCTCACTGTGAAGGGGCATGACCCCAGGTACTGCTATTAGATTCTAACTCTGAGGTCACACTTCCACAAGTAAAATGATAATATTTCACATTTCTGTAAAGCTCCACAAAGAAAAGAAAAATACTTCACATTTTTATAAAACAAGATATTTGCCTTTTTTCTAAAGTTGTTTGTCCTTGTAGTTAGAATATAAAAGTAGGGAGACCTAGGTGCAATGAGCTTGGAACCCCTGCAAACAAAATATGATTCAGTTAGCATTAAATTGGCCCTTTATGCCATTTACTCAGTGCTGTTTGTTGTGGGGGGTCAGTGAGTAAGATTTTGTGGTAGTAAGTCAAGGAAACCATGTCGTAAGGCAATGAGCCTGTCTTATGACAAGTATAGTCTTAAGACAAAGGAAGACACAACATTTCTTGTAACATTGACTTAATTGTTACTGAGCGATATCAGGACTGGTATAGTATTGTCTGAATTATCACATTGTAGTAAAACTTGAATATTGAAGAAAAAAAAATAACCCTTAATCAAATCATTTGGCCTTACAGCTCTTTGTGACAAATGAAGTTTGGCAACAAACTAAGTTGTCCTGGGACATCTTCATGGGGGGGGGGGTTAGGTTAATATTAGGGGGATTTAAGTGGGTTGGGGAGGTGAAAGGGTTAAGCGGAGGCATTGATGGTTGGGAGGAAATGAGATAATGATGGGGAGGGGCTTAAGGGGTTTAGTCTAGTGTAGTTGGGTTAAGCAATCACATTTTAGTGTGAACTTGCTACAGAGCAGGATTACGTCCAAGACGACCTGTAGGAGCTTTGGTGACCAGGTAGGATTTGGGGTTAATAGTTAAAGGAAGAATGTTGGCAAGTTTGAGGTGAGTACAGTATACAGTCATATAGATTAAAAAAAAATGTGGAAAATTGGTACTTTGGGGTATTAAGCTTACGGCAGTTAATTGACAAGGGGGTTTATTGGTGTAGTTACGTGAAGTTCAGGCTTGTAATAAGGTAAACATGAATACGGTGGGAGGTGAGCATCATGGCGCTTACAACGGGCTCTGTGGGGGGGCTGCTAGTGTAGGAGGTTAAGTAGGTACTTAGTACTTGAAATATTTCCCTTCCCTACCTTTGTCTCTCTCAAAAAAAAAAAAAAAAAAAAAATACAATCCTGTTTCCTCATTATTGGGAGTCACAGACAGGATATTAATGGACATACCTTACTACGGTTTCATTGGTTCACAGTTTCACAGGCTTTTCCTGATGCTTTGATTGCTTTCCTTGGTGGTTCTCTGTTTCACGGACTTTCCTTGTGTCTGCCTTGATGGTAACTTTTACAGTGGGCCTAGTTGGCAGTAGGGTGAGGCCTTTAAGTAAAGTTGGCATAATAGATTAATATCAGTAGGCAAAATGCTTAATTACAGTTGAGATGGAGAGCAGTGTTTGATTTTCCACTTCTTTTGCTGTTTTCAGATAGCTTGCGTAAGTGGGTTAATTGGTTATTACTGAGGCTGGGAAGGTAGTAGTGATGGTGGTTAAATGTGTAAGAATGGAGTCATGATTTTGCACAACAGAGTGCTGGATTTCCAGTAACAGCGTTTGCTGAAGTTTTTTTTTTTTATTTCTGGTCTGACTGGAGTGACGTTTGTGGCGGTTTGGTAACGTCATTGGTGAGCATAGTATGGTTCGTCCTGGTGGTCCTGTGGATAGTAGTTTTCATCTTTAATTTTGCTCTGGTTCGTAGGGGTTTGGCAATAGGAAAGTATTTGGGTCAGAGTTTTGCCCGGAAAAGAGAGTTCTGGGCCACTGGTAAGCGAGAATTGCTTATGAATATAGTGAATTGTCTTGCCTGACTGGAATTGGTGACACTGAAAGCAGGATTCGTTATACCAGTAACTGGCTAGGCTTGTAGTGTGTTGTGTGGAATGGCTGCAATGTTTTCAGCTTTGCAGCTTGGTTGTCAACTCTGTAGGCTTTGAATAAACTTGCATTTTAACTTGAAAGCATGCAATTCAGATGAACTATCTACTATTGAGGAAGAAGTATGTGACTAAATCATGGATACCAGAAGGCACAATGCAAAGTCAGATTTGATAAATGGCTGAATCTCTGCACAAGTTCAATTATATTTCACAACTGAACTGTAAATCAAAAGTGTCAGTAAAATGTTATGTACTTCAAGGAGAAAAGATGCCAGTTTTCAGTTATGGATGATGGCTGTCAGATATTGCTTTCTATTATAGAAAGAGACATCATTACCTAAGTGGGAATATGTACATTATGCTAAACCACTTCAGATCTAATTTTAATTAATTTTATGGTTATTATAGCTTACAAAACCAGTTTAAAATTATGTAAGACAAAAAGCAGGATGCACTTAATAAAATAATGTAGTCTTGCAAATTGACGTATGCCAAAGAATAAATGCTTGATGACAGTGAGAATTAAACTACAATGTGGTAGAGGAAGTAACATTTTCCTTTCATTGTGCTGAACATGTCTTCTCACAAAGGTTTACTGGTCGCTGGTAAAACAATAGGGGTAATCGCACATGCGTATAGTGCGGTTAGTAATCTGGTGAGAGCAGCGTCTGTATTTTAGCACATAGGTCGGAAGAATAAGGAATTTGCTCAAAGCTTCTAAACACGTTGTTCATTAGGGGCGGTCACTATGTAGGGTTTTAGCCCCCCCATTTTAATTTCCTCAGAGGGCTTGCGTTACTTGCGTGACTGGAATTGGGTAGATAGTATACTTTGTTTAAGAATATATATACATATATAAAATAAAGTGAATGATTAAAGAAATCATGATTAAACGCTGCTGGGTTTTAGTGGGGAGCATAGTATCTTTAAAAAAAAAGCATGTTTTCTGCAGCAATAACCATTTGGGCACTGAATATTTCATGTGAATAGGTAATGGATAATTTCGTTGTCACCTCAGAGTCAGACACTGTCCGGTTCGATTCTCAGCTAGAGCGTCTTCTGCGTGGAGACATGTGTGAATGGGCGTATCTTCGTTGAAGGTTGTGCATCAGGGCTGGTAACTCGGCACGTAAGAATCAACTACCAATCATTAGCGGACCGGAGTTCTGCTGTGGCGACCCCTAACCAGGAAAAGCTGAAAGACACATCATCATAGATAAATGGATAATTTCTTTAATGGCAGAAGTTGTTTTGCCAGCGGATTCAGGGGTGGCTGTGAGGGGTGGAGTTACCACAGCATGAATTCATGGCAGGCTTTGATCCATAATAGTTCAAATAGGCCCTACCAATCGTCTTTTCCTTATGTGCTGTTGGAGTTGCTGGACATTGGAGGAAGACATTGAGGTCACAGGTAACAACATTATTAAGGCTCATTTAGGTGAATAAGAGTCGTACAGTCTGGGTTACTGTGATGATAGATGCTTGAGGTAAGTTAGGAGCATGGTAAATAGGGGATTAGTTATATTAAGGGGATTTTGGGGTTGAACATAGGTGAGATAGAGTTGCAATAGCAGAAGGAGGTTAGGTAATGGTTAGTCAAGTGAGCTTTGGGGCAAGGGTGGGGGTCTTATAACCTGTCGATTCCCACTTTTGTGGATATTAATAGGTCCCTTCAGGCATGGGGTATAGTTGTAACATACTCGGTAGTTAAATTTATACTGGGTGTTTGATAGGTACATTGGAAGCATAGCTTAAGTTATGGCTGCTTTGTCATAAATGTGTGGGGTGGTGGTACACTCCTTCCCGGGTTGGCAGGATAGGTTGTTTCTGAAGATGCCTTGAAATGTGCATTATGTATTTTAGAGGATTTACATGTCTTTTCTTTCTTGCAGTTGGGGTTTTGGAATGCTGCTGATATAATTTGGAATAGGTGGGTATAAGGTGGAGCCCTCTCTTTACATATTAGAGGATTTAATTTTGTCTTTTCTTTGTAGACTTTGGCGAGTGAGGAGGTTACACAAGGGGAATACAAGTGGGCAACGGTTACTGATAGAAGTAAGTGGATTTAAAGTTGTTGAGTTTTGGTAGAGGAGTTTACACTGCTAGTCAGAGAAGGACAGGCATTTTGAGTTTATATATCAGGGTTAATAGGTTGTACAATTTGTGCTATTAATCATTAGTATGTTAGATTAATGTTGAAAGTTGTTCCTGTTTTTTAGGAATTTGCATTCAATAGTAAAAGGGATCATGGCCATTGGCCATAGATAAGGGTTTTGATGGGGTGGCAGGGGTCCTGGTCAGTGCCTCCATGTTAAGTAATCATGGTATGTGTGCACATAGAATTTATCATTGTTTCTTTCTTTGCAGATTGCTGGAGTGCAGAAGGCATCATGTGGTCACTTGAAAAGGGGATTTGAAAGGTGGTGTTTTTGATAGGATGGACATTCGTGCCACTTGAATGGGGCACAAGGAGGGTCTGAGTAATCATCTTAGTAAGGCATGTGTTTAATTAGTGGGAGCTGATTATTGCATTGGTATAGGGGGCAAGTAAGGAAGAGTTAGGTAAGGGGGCCAAAGGGGAAAACTGTTGGGGATGCTTTATGGGGAGTGTGGGGATCCCACGGGATGCGTAGGGTCACGATGTTCGTAGGAGCACAGGAACTTATCAGGCTACAATTCTACGGCTCCTGCAAGCCAGTGAAGTTCAATCCTTGCTTTCTTGGAACCTTGGGTGGTCGTATTCACTCATCCAGTTGTTCGAACCGTATGTGGGAGAAGGGCCAAGGAGATGTTTGACATGATGCTGAAGTTTATTCCTAACAGGTGGCATCTTGGGGTGACAAATTTGTCTCTTGAATAGGTAGTGTTAATGTTACATACCAGTTTAAGATTTTAGTGAATAGCACAAGGATAATTTCACTTGGGGTTTGGGTGAATTTTGTAGATAAGGTTTTAAGAAGCATGGTAGATAGTTGGCTGTGTTGGGGTAGTTTTAGAAGCTGGGTGTGTTGTTACAGGGGAGTTAGAAGGTTTAAGGAAGCTTGATTGCAGGATAAGGCAGCTGTAGGATACTAGTGGTATAGGTAACGTAAGGAAAGAGCTTTTTAGGGGAAAGGTTAGGGGCAAACAGGGGTTAAGAATGGTTTTGTAATGAGTGAAGTGGGGGTATTTATGGCTTGGCACGTAGAGTATTTCATTGCTGAGCATAGGTGAGTTTTCAGGAACTAGGTCAAGGGGTGCTGCATTTCTGCCATCTAAGGTTAGGACATTAAAGTTTTGGAGTTAGACTACTCCTTGTGGTAATGGAGTTGTTGCACATATAGAACTGGGTAGTGAGGGGCTAAGGTGATATGCTATGGTTAGCAGGGCCTTGGGTGGGAGACTTGCTACTAGTTGTTTGACCGGGGCCATCTTGAGTTCAGGAGGTTATAGCTTGTGGTTTTGTTGTGGTTATAGGCTGTCAATACATTCAGGTTGAGCCATGATTTCAGCTTTGAAGGCCATGGGCTAAAAGGGTATGTGTTTTCTTGGTATGTATGTTCCAGTGTTACAATAGGGTCATGGTAATCCTACCTTATTTTGTTTCATTAGGGTGTGTTTCAGTGATGGCATGACAAAAGGGTTTATGACGGGATTCGGATTCTAAGGTGCTTTATCAATGATGGGTACATCAAATAGCTAAATGCTTAGAAAACTGCTCAAGCTAGACAACTCAAGTTGGGTTAGGACTTTGGCTTAACATGCCTTCAGCCTTTTTATGTACAGAAAATGCATTACTATAATATGATGCAGGAAAGGTGTTTGCCTTACATGAAGAAGTATTTTTAAGAACAAAAAAATGTTTACAGGTAAATGCTAAGCAGTCTGCAGACTGCTACAAGCCTGGCCAGTAACCAGAGGTCAGAATCAAATCCTGTACCTTGTAACTGTGAGGGAAAGACTTTAATCATTATGCCGACCCCACCTCTACTGTTTAAAAGAAAAAAATAATTTAATAATATAACGTTTGTACTTAAATTGTTGGCTATTGTAATGCAAATATCACTTATAGTCTGTGAATGGTAAACCAGAATGGCAGTGCAGGTCTGAACAAATACTTAAATGCTTCCTAGTTATTGTCTGCACCCTTGTCAGAAGAATGGTTGCTAAGTGTCGCCATGACTAATGGCAAAAGCCTGCACTATGACTAGTTATCTTATTACGCTTGATCAACAACGTTTGATAAACAACTGCTGGTATGTAGACTTTGGAGATATTAATAAATCAAGATAGTTCAAAAAAGGATAACACAGTAACTGCTTGTGCTACCTACCTTTATGTGTTTGTGGTTAAAGTAGTTAACAGCTGATCCAAAACTGTTGTTAGTGAACTCTTCTACCTCTCCTGTGTAAACAGATTATCAAATATTTCACTCAAATTATCATAAGGAAGAGCAAATAACAGGGTGAATTCTTGGACTAAAACTAACCAAACAAGTTATCAAAATGTTTTAAAACACCTCACTATTTAGTCCTTATGTATTGTTTTGCTTGTATTTATGTACATCTATGTTGGCATCCTACAGTGAAACTACGATCCCACGTCTCAACTTTTTTTCTCAAGAATTCTGGACAAAGCCAAACATAGGGAACAAAGGCTTAAAATCAGGAACATTTTTAAAATACTTCTGTAAGTCTGTAAGTCACTTAAAATGTTAATACAACAACATGCTATTTCAGAACAATAAGAAATATAAAAGAAAACCATGTGGCATTACTGACTGACTGCAATCCTTGCTGATTTACCAGAAAATCCAAAAAAAAAAAATATATATATATATGGGTCTACTGCTTTTGGTCGAATTACATTTGGTCAAAAATTATTTCAGGCAGCCCACTTCACTGAAAGCTCATTTGATTGAATTCCATTTAGTCGAAAATGGAATATAGCCCCTGCTCCACTGCAGTGCGACCCTGGAGTGAGAATATAAAGTTAGGGGGGTGTGGGGGGCTTGGGGGGTGTAGGGGGCATAGCCCCCCGCATTTGGCAACTAGCTTTTACTGACGTTATATCTGTCAATGTATTTTTAATGGATACACATGTATATAATAGTGCATACACTGCAATTATGTAGGGGGCTACGCCCCCCACTCCCCCCAATGTGGGGGGCTGTCCACCCCACACCCCCCTTACTTTATATTCTCACTCCAGGGTCACACTGCAGTGGGGCAGGGGCTATATTCCATTTTCGACCAAATGGAATTCGCCTAAATTGACTTAAACACTGATTGGCAATCTTGCAACAACAAGCACCCTACTAACCATATTAACCTTCACGGGTTCTCTCAGAACATCACCTGCCCCACTAGAATAAATAAAACTAACAAAAAAGAAAGTACCTTAGACTGGATACTCACCAACAGTCAACTCCATACTTATGAAACAGGAATCCTTCCTGATAGTATAAGTGATCACATATTAACTTACATAATCAGGCTCAAAACCAACCCCCCTACCCAAAACATAACTAGAACAATCAGAACCAAAAAAAAATTCAACCTTGAGCTATTTCAAGGAGAACTGAAAGCATGCAACTGGTCACCTTTAAAAGACCTTCCTCTTGATGAAGCTGTTGACTTCTTTAATGCTAAGTTTCTGGCCATACTCAACTACCATGCCCCCTCTCGCTCTATTAGAATAAAAAGTAAATCTGCCCCCTGGCTGTCAACAGAAACTAAACAAAAAATCAATCTGAGAAATAAAATCTGGAAAAAATCTCACTTAACTAAAAACACTACTGATTACCAACATTTCAAACAATTGAGAAATGAGGCCAAAAAAGCAATAATGACTGATAAAAAAAACTATTACCTGAAACCACAGCAATCTCACCAAAATAACCCACAAAAGTTCTGGGCAAACATAAAACAGTTACTACAGCCAAGTAAACCTGTCACACCCAACCCACAAGGCTCAGACATAAAGAATCCTAACCACATTGCTAATGACTTTAATTACTTTTTCACTGAAACAATTCAAACTCTAGCCAGTCAACTCTCCAGCAAAAACACAAACATACCTAACAGCCACTTAAACCCACCTCCCCCATTTCTTTTCCAACCTGTTCCAACATCTTACATTCTTTCTCTTATCAAAAAACTTAAACCATGTACTCCCTCTGCTGACCTACTACCTCCAGAATACCTGCAATTAGCAGCCAAATCAATAGCCTACCCAGTCTCCATACTGATCAACAGAACCATCACTGAGGGATACGTCCCTAAACTTTGGAAAATCTCCCACATTATTCCTCTTCATAAGGGTGGAAATTCAACTGATATTTCCAACTACCGCCCTATTGCTCTGCTCTCTCCCTTATCTAAGATTATGGAAAGATGTATACACAAGCAACTGCTTGACCATCTT
>NC_056739.1:1057497314-1057519814 GCF_019279795.1 Protopterus annectens
CTGTCCTCTCTACCCCAATTCAAACTATCCCTTAAGAAATACCTAAAAACGTACTGGCTTTGTCCATGCACAAACCCACTCAAACAGAAACTATATATGAGAACCTAGCTACAAGTATAAAACTCTGATCCTTAAATTGCTTAGAATTAATGTGTCTCTCTCCTGCTGGTAATATTTGAAATAAGGTTGATATGTTTCCCCTTTTCAGATATAATCTTTAACTATCTCCTCCTCAACGACCTTAAGGCTAAATGCCTCCTCTTCTCAGATGTAATCTCCAATTATTTCCACCTTACCTATTAACTTCCATCTATTTCCTGTCTGTACTTCAGAAAAGCATGTAATTGTGTGTATATAGCATTAAGCAAATACCTATGTTGTTATAAAACAAAATAAGAATTTCACTGTAATTACATTTTCTTTATGTATATTTAGAGCTTTTCTCCCCGGGCCTCCGCTGAAAATGGACATCTATCCAGTCGGACTTTCCCGGTTAATAAATGTAAAATAAATACAAATAAATAAAGGTTCTTATGACAGGATATCTTCATTTTTATGAGCAGAGACTGAAAGTCCTGCCTCTGTACTCTGTGTCATTGTCCCCTGAGGGGTCATCTGTACCTCACTTACAGCAAAATTACAGACCCATACAGTTGACCTCTTACATCTTAGTAAGCGACACAACCCATTTAACACTAAAACTAGAGATATGGACCTTCATCAGGAGATAAACAGAGTGCAATAGACAGCGAGAGAGTGATAGATTCATCCCTCAGTCCCTCCTCCTCCTCCTCAGGAATCAACATCTACACATTAAAAAATATGCTTCAATAGCTTCCTTTAGACTAAACCTGGAAAACAGGATGGGTGTTCTTAATTTTCCCTAGGATTAACTGTCTTCTTTTTCCTTGAGAATGGAGGTAAAACATGTGGGTGAATATTAGCAAGGCATGCATGATTATTAGATAAAAACTACTTAGAAGCTCCTATGAATCCTATATCAAAGTAGGTAGTGGGCCAAAATAAAAATCAGCTGAAAAACTGGAGAGTTTGTGTCATAGGATCATAGGAGGTTACTAGGCTAATGGCCCTAGAGCCTTTTTAAGCCTATAGCCATTCATGCCCCAATTTTTCAGTTTATCAATGTCCACAGACTACAATAGCTTTGGTATTTACCTGTGCCTTAGGTCATCTACAAGCTGCCCCATGTCCATAAGGGACACAGGAAACAAGCCAGGGATGAATTTTGGATTTCCCATCCATTGTTCGAAATTGCTGTTGAACAGGCTTAGGGAAGAGCTATGCTTCACAAGAATGGGGAGTCTGTTCCAGAGAGGGGGTAATCTCTGAGGCACATGCCTGTCTATTCAGCATGTTTTTTTTTTTTTTTGTCATAGACTAGGTTTATAACTTTTGATCAGGTAATTCTAGTGCTGTTTGTTTTGTGCATGTGTAGCAGATCCATCAGGTTTGGATCAGAGAATGGTTTGTAGGTTTAAGCATAGATCACCCCTCAATACACTGTTGGAAACCAAGTACAAGGACAGGGCTTTGAGGTGGTCCACACAGGAAATATTATTTACACCCTGTATTCTTTTAGTGAATAACCTCTGTGGCTATTCCAGCTGTTGCAAATGAATGGTCAGGTGCATGGCGACAGATGCATTATACTCCATTATTGATCTAATTAGGGATGAATATGGTGGGACTTTGACCTCCATAGATCTGGATGCCATGTCTTTACTTACAAGTTGAGCCACAAGAAGAATTTCTCACCATGGACACATGCTGATCAAAGTTCAGGCTACTATCAACCTGAGTTCCCAAGTCCCTTATCCCTGGGTCTACTCTTAGAGGAATGTTATCAATGTTGTAATTTGCAGGAGGGATCATTTTCTTAGTAATGTCTTTTGGCTTTTCCCAGTTAGGGGTCACCACAGCGGAACTCCAATCTGCTAATGAATGGCAGTGGATTTTTACAGTGCCGAGTTGCCAGCCTGACGCCCAACCTTCAACGAAGGCACAACAATTCACACACTCACCTACCTGCATGTCTTTAAACATCACTCGACCGCAGGGAGGACATACAGACTCCACACAGAAGGCGCTCCAGTCGAGAATCAAACAGGAGAACCTCTTGCTGTGAGGCGACAACGCTAACCACTGCACTACCACAGCCCATATCATCTTCCTAAAGGGTATAATTTTGCATTTTTTGCATTGAGTTTTGGACCATGGCTCTGGCACCAGTAATTTGTCTGTCAGACCCTTCTCAAGGATATCTACATCGTTGGGGATTCAGTAAAATTGCACACAGCTTGCAGTCAAGAGAAAATCTGGTCAGCCAAAGGCCATCTACATTTGCCTTGACGTCAAAGGATTATATTCTGAACAGGAGAGGTCCCAGTACTGAGCCCTGTTGGACATCACTAATAACAGTCCTCTTGGAGGAGGTGGATTCCCCCACCCTAAGATCATGTGTCCTACCTGTGAGCCATTTGTCTATTCATCGGGTGACTTAGGGATTTATGCCTAACTCTGTGAGTTTGTCCATAATACCCAAGTGAAGTATTGTGTAAAATGCTTTTGGAAGGTCAAGGTAGGTAGTATGCACTATTTTGCCTTTATCTAATGCTTTAGTGACCTTCTCGAAGAAGTCCACCAGGTTTAGTAGGCATGAGCTGCCCTTGACAGAACCAAACTGGGATGAGTCCAGTGTATGATGCATTTCCCATGTCTTTGTTTATCAGGTCAATAACAATTCCTTCCCATGACCTTGCATTTAAGACTAGTCAAACTAATGGAAATATAGTTCCCTGGGTCTGCCAATGGTCTCCCTTTGTGTAGAGGGATGACCAGTGCAGTCATGCATTCCCTAGGGATGAAGCCTATCTGGAGGCTATGTTTGAACAGGGATTCTACTTAGCCTGTGTGTTGTCAAAAATGGTAAAGAAGAGACAGTTAAGTTTCTACCATTAAGCAGAGGAGTGCCCCATAGACAGTAATTTTATATCTTTTGTATCAGATGTTATTTAATCTGAGAATCACAGTCATTGAACATTACTCAGGAAAGATGCTCTAAAGATAAATATAAACTTCAGAGAAATCTTTATCACAAGAGTGTGAGATAACCTCTGGGATAGCCAGTAACAGAAATGAGAAACTGCAGAGAATAAAACTAATTTCTGGGTAAGATCTACCAGTCCATAGACAAATGAATAGAAGCCAGTGACAAAGACTGTCTCAGTCCAGAAGAAGGACACTGAAGATGGAGCAGCAGGGATTAATTCTGAAGTGAACAGACAATCCAAACAAAAGTCTCTGCAAACAGTAACGTACAGGACATAACGATTTCAGTGGTCTGATGGGAGAAGGGGGCATTAATTAATGAGACAGTAAAAGACAACACTGCCTCATTAATGAGGCAGTAAAATGCAACACTGTGTAATTACACATTTTGCTTCAAAGTTAGGTTCTTAGTTCATCTTGAAACCTAGTGTAGACTAATGACTGCCATTGACAAGATTCATAAAGGGGGGATTCAATAAGAGTCTGTCTCCAAAAACACTCAACCACTTAAAGGAAACAGAATAAAGCAATGATCATCCAGTGATGCAACCTGGCAGAGAAGGCAATAGTGTTGCTTGTCCCTTCCAGCTTTAGTTTGCTACCTAGAATATAGTCACTGATAAACTATAATAAACTAGGAAGGCCACTTGAATGGTACTAACTGTGGCAAAGCATTATAGATACTTATAACATTTATATCACATAGGATCACTCATTACCAACAGTTCAGAAAATAGATGACAGAAAACCAGATACAGTAGTCCAAGAAAAAAGACAAAACCAGCATTGATCATTGAAATAGCTACATGGAGTGATTACAGTTTTATGTACAGAGAGGCACAAAGTCATAAAATACCAGGATTTGCAGGCAAAAATGAGAGCAATGTGGAAAAAAGATACCCAGACTGTTCCAATAGTAGTAGGTGCAATGGGTCTCATAAAAAATAATTTGCAATTGCTTTTAGATATGTTATTGATACAGTGGTACAATGGGAAACAGAACATTTACCCCGGGGATCACTGCAGTGGCTCTGCTGGACAGAGGCACAGGGAACTAATGGCTCTGCTGGACAGAGGCACAAGGAACTAATTTAAGGGGGCGGCGAAAGCCAACACATTCTGGCTAGGCTTACAGATGCCCTCGGGCAGATAGCCTAGTACTTATCTATGAACCTATGAACCTGTAAGTAAATCCATATGAATCACAAAAGGAGCCAGTTCTGGGCACATTGCAGGTGATGCGAAGAGCATTTTTGGCTAACATCAAAGATTGAAACAATACTAATTTCGTGAACTTTAATCACACCCTGACTTAGGAATGGGGTCCATTCCTGTCACAGTATTAGAAACCCAAAAGATTTGGAGAAATTAAAAAAGAAAGAAAGAAACGCTAACAGTACAGAAAGGAAATGGAATGACACACATCTCTGAATTTATTTTCTCTTATTAAAAGTAGTTATTTTCAGTGTTTGTTATGTATGATAACATCTGTTGCTAAATTTTATATAAACACTGATATTCAACATTCATATCTCTGTGCAGGTTAGCAGTTAATCTGGCAGTTGGAGTAAAGATTAAAGCTGTGAATTATTAATGAGCTACTTCGAGTGGTACAGGGTTTGATTCCATCAGCCTTCATTTGTCTACTCTGTAACCTTAAGGAAGTCACTTAACAGACAGTTTTTTGCAGCAATTAGGATTTGGCTTAGGTTCCTGGATTACATGCCTAGTAATTATCTATAAACCTGTTTGTAATAATCTTTCTCTCTCTCGGCCTCCACAGGCTCAAAGTACTGACTCTTTGCTTGTTCTGTCTGGTGAGGAACAATTCAGTCTTTCCAAGTACAGAACTTGCTGTGTTAAGCATTGTTTTTAATTTCACTTTTTGCCTTTCTGCTCAAGCCATCTGTACCACAAATCCATGGTGCTTCCATCCAAAAATTGACTGTGGTGGGGCCATGATCCAGACAGCAATCAGTGAGGTTACTGCTAATTAAACCATGCGGAGAGTTGTGAAAAAATAAGCCTGATAATTACAGGTGACCCAGGGGATTAACACTGTGTAACGCCAAAGTCAGTAGCATTGCATAATCACATAGTTCTCAGTCCCTTTTCCATACTTAACCATTGCTGATTTTATAGATACTTATTACAAATGTCATCTTCTGTTTCAATGCTGTACAAACTAAACAATAATCGCATGGAGTATGGTCCTTTCTGGTGCACATATCAGTTAAGTTCCATGCATGCAAAGATTTCATATGGTGCTGTATTACTTGTCATTTGTTTTAGACATTACTTATAACTTCCTAGCAAGAATAATGTTATAAAGATGCTTTACCAGACATTATGTGATACTTTTCAGTCTGGGAAATTACCCCTGGACAATGCTCACACTGTAAAGCTACAGCAACATATACAACATCACATACTAGGTAACTGAACATTGTGAAACCAATACCAAACACAATGTAAATCTTAAAAGGGTTGGTTGCTATAAACTGGGGTAGCACATTGGGTCCATGGTAAGTGCCCTATCTCACAGCTCAAGGGTCTGTGGTTCAGTCCAATCACCTCCTGTGTCTGTGTGTTTTTTTCCAGGTGCTCCAGTTCCCTCTCATATCCCCAAAACATGCTAATTGTCTAGAATAAATTTCCCAAACATACACTATAATTCCTCTTGCCCCAGGACATGGTTAAAATGGGTCTATGACAAAAAGTTAGACAACTAAACAAATAAATTACAGCAGACAAATGGCAAGTCTTTAAAAAGACAACTGAGTAAGATGAAAGACTGGCCCCATTTTACCTTTCATGAATCAGGAACATGTCAGTCAGGCAGCCTTCCACTAAAACCTGTTATATTTCTTACTCTCTCATTTCTACCCTCTGTTGTACCTATTGCAAATATTCTCATCACCTTCAAATGCACCCAGTAGTATAGAAACTGTATCTTTTTAGATGCTCTGTGGCCAAGTTATGAAGTTTGTCCACCTGGTCAAAAAGTGCTTTCCTCAGATAAGGCTGATGTGGTCAGGGTTTGTCCTTGTCATGAGATGCAGTGACCTCACAGTTCATTATATAAAGTTTGAGGATACAAGACAAGGCTGTGGCAGAGAAGGCATTGGTGTGGCTTGTTTCCCAAAAGAAAACTATTTCCAAAAGCAATGTTATATTTTTTTGGTCATTTGTACTCAAGCTGCTTGCTAGTTATAAATCCCTCTCTATCTACTTCTGCATTAATTCCCCATCACTAGGAGACAGATAAGAGCCATTACTGTGGCAACCATCAGGGGCAGTTTATTTTTTTTTCTATGGTGGCCCTATCCCCCATTACATGTGCCCTATAAAAGACCCTGGGATTGGTGTATAATGGCAGAAGTGACGGCATGTCACTCATTTCTGCTAGTCATACAACACTTCAGGACAGCCATGCCCCACTCTTGCCCCTTCTGTCAAAGTGCTACCAAAGGGAACATGCATCCTGGGCATGTATATCAACACCCTCCATTAAGGAGACATGAGCCAAATAAGCTTAATCACTCCCCTCCCCCACCAGTTTCAACAGGCACCCAAGCCGCTACTTGAATTCTGGTCACCTGGATCGTAATCAGGTTTTAGCTGTCTGTACTGAAGGAACTGTCTATTTTCAAAAATAATACTATGTGTTTTGCAGTCAGTGTGTTTTCTCATGATTTATTTTTAATTCTGTCATGAATCATACAGAAGCTGTATGTAGATTGTTTTATAATATTGAATATGGCCTCTTACGCCATCATTCTGTGAGGGTACGGAGTGGAGACTTCCTGTAAAAAAAAACTTTTCTTTTTGTGATTTCTGGGGTATTGCTGTTTTGAGTAGCAAATACCCAAGGTTTTAGATGTTTTATGAACGAACAATAAACTCAGTTGCATTACACAGTACCCAATTATTAACAGTAATCCCAAACTGAGCAGAAAACCAGTCTGCTCAAAGAAAAGCTAAAACATAAAACAAGCTGTACAATTACTTAACAAAAACTATGTGGTACTTCGGAAAGTCAGCCAGTTCTAAAGAAACTCTAAAGATTGTTCAAGACACTGAAATTGAAATTACTGCCAAGATACAGTCACAGAAAAGTGATTATGCAGAGATGCTTCCATCTTTTCTATTACGGGAAGAAATTGAAAGCAGCAGGTTGCCTTTCTGGAACTTTTTCTGAGAAATGTATTTATTCAATACAGTAGAAAGAGAAGAACCAACAACTGCTTTATATGAACGGGATCAACTGGTAGATAGAGCTTAATCTTTTCTAAGAACATTATCAATAGATGTGCATGAAATCGTCTGCCTTCTACAGACTCCTTCATTCTCAAAGTAAGCAAGATTTTCACTAGAAAATATTTAAAAACTAGAATATAAACATATGCTGGCCAAAGAAATATGCTATTTTTTTTTGTTTTACTAACTCCATCCACCAGATGTTGTGGCCAGAAAAAAATGTTACATGTTTCAAGTAATTAGCCCAAATAAACTAATGTCAGAACTTAAATAAAATTGTAAAATTTACATTTTAAAAAGAGAACTGTTCATTCCAAGAGATGGACATCACAAAACCAGGTAATGCACTGGAAATTAGCAAGAAATTAGCCTGAAATAGCAAGGAAAGGTTAACTAGAAATGAAGCGAATAATGTTTAGTACTTATTCATTAAAACAGAAGTATTATCTGTAAAAAGTACAGTTGTGTACACTTTCCATAAATGTAGAAGTTCGAGTGTATTTACTGTTGCAGTCATCACATTTGGGCTATCTGCCTACAGGTAGCCCTCAACTGGCCTGAATACCAGAGTCTTGGATTCCTGCTTCGGATGCTGTCTCTTCTTCCATGACGTCAGGGGTATAAAACATGCAGCCGACACCATTACATCAGTTTTACTTGACCCAGATGGCAGGTGCCCCCACAATGGGAAGCAATTATATGTTATGGTACACCTCCATCAAAAAGCAAATACACCTGAAAACTTAAATACACCAAACAAGAAGGAAAGGTAGAGCCAAGAGAAGTCAGGGGGCTGGAGGGAGGGTAACCAGGACTGCAACAGTGAATACACTCGAACATCTACATTTATGGTAAGTGTACACAACTGTACTATGTTCTTCATGTTGCACTGTTACAGTCATCACATTTGAGTTGATTCCCAAAGCTAAGGAAGGGAGGAGAAGGGTAGAGAGCATTAGGGTCAGCTATTAAGCCCTGCAAGACGGCGGTGGCAAAACCAGCTCTGGATTTAGAAAAAATAGGCATGTGGTAATGCTTGGTTAAGGTATGTACAGAGCTCCAGGTAGCAGCTTCTAGGATGTCTCTGGTAGGGACTCCTCTGAGAAAGGCTTTAGAGGTAGATGCAGCCCTGGTGGAATGTGATCTTATCCCCTGTGGGGTGGGTTTTCCATGGTGCTTGTAGCAGAAATGAATGCAATGGCCTTTCCATTTAGAAATGGTTTGCTTTGAAATGGCCTTCCCTCTGCCCCTGCAGCAAAGCCAACTAGCAGCTGTTCAGATTTTCTGAGAGGCTTAGTCCTGTCCATATAAAATCTAAGTTGTCTGTGCACATCCAGAGAGTGCAGTATTCGTTCTCCATTGTTTTGTGGATTAGGGAAAAAAGTAGGCAAATGAATAGACTGATTTAGGGCCATGCTAGACACCACCTTGTGCATACAGGAAGGACTGGTCCTGATGGAAACCTTGTCTGCATGGAAGATAATGAAGGGTTCCACTGCCATGAGGGCCTGTAATTCAGACACTCTTCTTGCTGAAGTGATGGCTAGAAGGAAGGCTGTTTTCCAAAAAAGGAATTTCAACTCTGCAGTTGCAGCTGGCTCAAAGGGAGGTAGAGTGAGGTTTTCCAATACAAAGTTAAGGTCCCAGGCTGGAGTAGGGGCTCTCCTGGGGGGTCTTAAATTTTGGCCCCTCTAAGGAATTGCTTTAGCAGGGGATGAGAGAAGAGGGGTGGCTCAGTAATATAATATGCTGAAATGGCATAGGCATGAATTTTAATTGACGAGAAGCATAGGCCCTTTTGGAGCATTTCTGTTAAGTACTGAATAATATGAGATAAGCTGGGCACCGTTGTGGCCATCCCCTAAGTCTGGCTCCAGGAACAGTTTCTTTTCCACTTTACAGCATAGGATTTTCTAGTACTAGGCCTCCTTGCCTCCAGAATGACATCTAGCACTTGCTTACTGAGGGATGCTATTGGAAAGCTCAAGGAATTAGCCAGGCTGCAAGGTTCAGGGTTTGAAGCTGAGGGTGCAGAATCTGGCCCACCTGCTGGGACAGCAGGGAAGGGGTCTGAGGCAGGTGCCATGGTTCCAGCAGTGTCATACTGCACAAGATGGGGTACCAGTGCTGGCGTGGCCAGTCTGGTGGAATCAGTATTGTCCTTGGCTTGTCCTGTTTGATTTTTTGCAGAACCTTCAGGAGGAGAGGCAGAGGGGGAAAGGCATAAACTGAAAGGCTTTCCCAAGTAAAGGACAGGGCATCCAATTTCCAAGCTTGACTGTGGGAAGTCCTTGTGCATAATTTATCCAATTGGTAGTTTTGAGGGGAGGCAAACAGGTCTACCTCTGGAGTCCCCCATTTGTTCCTCAAGAGGTTGAATATTTTTGGTTCCAGTTTCCATTTGTGTAGGTCCATGAGATTTCTGCTTAGGTCGCCTGCCAGTGAATTTAGCTTGCCTGGCAGGAATTGAGCTTGTAGGTGCACTTGGTAGCTCAAGGCTGCGTTCCACAGAGCCATGGCTAGTCTGCAGAGAGGGTACAAATGGGTTCCCCCCTGCTTGTTTATGTACAACATAACTGTAGTGTTGTCTGTCTTTACCAACAGATGTCCTGGAAGAATGCAGTCTTTGAAGGCTGTCAGGGAATTCTGTACAGCTAACATTTCTTTTTGGTTGATACGCAGGTGCATCTGTCTCGGGTTTCATTTGCCCTGAATGCACTGCCCTGCCAAGTGAGCCCCCCCATGCATAGACTGATGCATCTGTTGTTAGGGTTTGGGTGGCAGGGAGTAGAGTGAAAGGGAGCCCCTTGTTGTTGTAGCAGGCCTCTGCCCACCAAAGGAACTCTGTCTTTATACAAGGAATGATAGGAATCATTGATTCCAGTTCCTGAGAATGTTGACACCATAGGCTTTTTAGATACCATTGTAGTTTCCTCATATGCAGTCTTGCATATGGAATTAGTAGAATGCAAGAGGCCATGAACCCCAGGGCTTGCAGAATTTTCCTTGCAGACAGCTGGGTGTTTGTGGCCAATAGTTTGAAGTAGGTTGTCAAATAAACTTGTTTCTCTGGAGTGAGGAAAGCCATCTGGGAAGTTGTGTTCAAGCTTGCTCCCAGGAATACAATCTGTTGGCAGGGTACTAGGTGAGATTTCTTTTCATTTATAGTGTACCCCAGTGAGGTTAGAAGTTTCTTTATGAATGCCAGATGTTTTAATAGCAAGTCCTGGCTTTCTGCCTGAATCAGATAATCGTCCAAGTATGGGTATAGTTGAATATTTCTCTGCCTGCAAAATGCAATGGCTGGAGCTAGACACTTTGTGAATACCCTGGACGCAGTAGATAAGCCAAAGGGAAGTGCATGGAGCCTGCCCTGAAGCATAGGTATTTCCTGCAAGATTCCCTTATTGGAATGTGCAGGTAAGCTTCCTTTAAGTCTAAGGTTGCCAACCAGGCATCTTTGCCTAGCATAGGAAGCAGCTGTTGAAGTGTTAGCATTTTGAATTTTGGGATTACCAGAAAGGTGTTTAGACTAGAGTGGTCCAGGACAGGATGCCAAGAGCTGTCTTTTCTGGGTACCAGGAAAAGTCTTGAATAAAAACCTTGTCCCCTTTGTTCTGCTGGGGCAGGTTGAATAGCCCTGATACTTAGAAGAGAGAGAGAGAACCTGCTGTTGGGCCTCCGCCCACTGATTTGGGGGTAGGTCTGGCCAACCATTTGGGGCTGGTAGGGTTTGAAAGTGGAATCTGTATCCTTGGGAAACTATATTCAAAACCCATTTGTACTGGGTAATCAGTTCCCATTTTTGTACATGCAGGGTGAGCTTTCCTCCCAAGGGAGCAGGCAGTTGAGCAGGGCTTGGAAGAGTTAAGGTTAAGTCATTGTGCCATTTTTCTGTAGGGGGTGACTTACTACTCCCTGCTTTGGAAGTGGGAGCCCCCAACTGCTTAGGCCTGTACGTAGCCTGAGACTGTCATCTAGGTGGTCTGCTGTTCCTGGGTTTGGACTGAGAAGGCCTGGAAGAGACTGGAAAGGACCAATTCTTTGAAGGCCAATGCCTACTAAATCTGGGAGGCTGTACTTGTAGGAAATATTTAACAGTTTGCATAGATTTAGCTTTTTCCTCCATCCTTTTGAGGACTTCTTCTGTTTTATTGCCAAACAGGCGGTCTTGGTTTAAGGGAGCATCCAGTAATTTAGCTTTAACATGATCTGGCAAGTTTTGCTCCTTAAGCCAAGCATGCCTTTTAAGTACAAACCCAGTGACAGCAGCCCTGCAAGATTCTTCTAAAGAGTCAGAACCACATTGCAAAGTATGTTTACCAACTTGTTCTGCAGAATGCATTAAATCCTGTAATTCTTTGTGTTCAGCACAGTCAGGAATCAACATCATTTTCTGTTTAAGTAGTCCCATAATATGCTTCTGGTACTTTAACATATGAATCTGGCAATTTAAACACCTAATGGCCAAAGTAGCAGAAGTGCATACCTTCTTACCCCATCTGTCCAAGGCTCTAGAATCTCTATCAGAAGGGGTAGGATTTTTGGCAGCAGTAGCCTTAATGCCTTTTGATCCTTGGGAAGTGGTCTCTGGATCCCCAGTAGGATTCTTGAAGAGGAACTTGTGAGAGTCAGATACTCTATAATACCTGTCAGGTTTTCTGGGAGCTGGAGGTAAAGTGTCTGGGGAAAGGCTAGATTCCAAGAAAGCATCATCTACAATGTCCAGAACAGGAGGGATAGCTAAAGGCCTGTGTTGAGGTAGGAGTAAGAATTCCCTAAGCCTCTTTTTGGAGTTAGAGTAATCCTGGTTTTCCCAGCGGAAATGCTCCCTAAGAGTGTGCAAGGTTTCACCAAAAGAAAAATCTTCTGGAGGGGAAGCAGAGGGAATGGAATCCTCTGCATCAAAATCCTCATAGGTAGATAAGGGCAAATCCTGGTAATCAGAAGGAACAGAAATATCAGATTCCTGATCAGAAGAATCAGAAGTAAAATCAGTTCTAGGTCTCTTAGAGGGGGAAGGCTGGCTTCCCTAATTAGGGTAATAAAGTCTTCAGCCATTCTAAGCATTTGTTTTTTAGGCATATGGGCATGAGCATGTGGTTTGGACGTCAGTTTTCTAGGTGTGGTGCGAGTTTTAGGCCTGGATGAAGAAGATGGCGTCTGTTTAAAATGCAAGTCTGTAGGTCTGAATACACCCTCAGAAGCCGGTGCCTGCACAGTGGCTCTGGACCCATCCAAGGTAGAGACATCTGCAGGTTCTATAGTCAAAGAAACATCTCGCGGCATACCGGACTCTGAATGGGCTGAAGAAAAGACCAAAAAAATATTGCAGAGTCCCCCTGCAGCCATTCCAATGTCCCATTACCTGGCTATTTACCATAAACTTGTGCTGTGTGTAATACAATGATTATTTAGATTTTATTTTTTTATTTTTTTACAGCCCAATGCACTGTTTTCAAATCGGCCACCTGCAAATAAGAAGAAAAGAAACATACATGTTTGATTTTTTTCTTCTTGATTTTATTAAATGTATTTCCTTGTATATACAGCAGCTTGTTAGACAGAGCTTTTTTTACATATATTGTGAGCATTTTTTCCAGTAAGCTGTAGGCAATGAAACAAAAAACAATGAACTAATAATGACAAAACTGCCCAATTCAACATTTCCATCATATAAAAGTCTAGTTCCAGTGTGTCGCACGCTATACGCTTAGATGAAAGTAGAATGACAGTGTGTATCTTGTACAGCTTTGTACAGCTTCAGACTTTTTCATTTTTTAAGTTTTTTGGGTACAAAAAACCAAAAACCAGAGACATTTTAAACATTGCTGTAATTTTTGGAAAGTTGCTAGAATAAAATGTTGTGTTACCACCATGCATTTTACTGGCAAGTCTCAAACACACTGCATCAGAGCAACACCATCACAAAAAAAAGGCAGAAGTGAAAAAACAGGAAGACTACTTAAAAAAAAGTGTATCATTTAGTTCAGCTCTCACCGCAGCTCTCAACCTCTTTGCACAAAAAAAAAAATAGGGCCAGTAAATGGAATAAAAATCCAGCGTTATCACCACCATAACCCAACTAACCTCTAGCACAAACTGGACAAAAAGAGCCCAATAATGGGGAATACACCCCAAAATTGGGACAAATTCGCTTAAGGTACAGGGAGTGTGAGCCCCTAATTCTCTAGCCAGTATAGTGGGTGCAAATGGGGCATTTTCACACATACCCACAGCATTGCTTAGAAGGTTGGGACTATCCCAGGTCAAAATAGAGAATAGAATATGTTAATGAGTCATGCATTATTTATGTTGTTTAATAAGTTCATACTTTATAAGAACTACTAGACCCAGACCCACATTACTGGGTGATCTAACTCTACAGCTGTGGTTTGGATGTCACTTTCACATTTTGCAGCTGCAGATTGCAAGTCAGAGACTCAGGTCTACAGGATATAGCAACCATTTAACTAACAACTAAGATGAGCTGTGAAACCCTGAATGAAATAGGAACATGCACAGTTTTGATGATAACCACCCACCAGCCTTGTGGTTGACATTAGATCTCTATCTCTAAATCTTATAAACAATATCACACTTCTTTATACTACCAATCATCTGGGAGGTAAAAAAAAGTAGAAATTCTTGACATCCTAAGAAGTAAGTATATGGGCTAGCACCTTTCTGGTGTCTGTGTGCTTGCCTAGTATATTGTCTATGTGTTCCAGGATATAGGCACAAATAGCACACACACAGCGCATAAATTATTATAGTAAAATGAACTTATCTTGGCTAAAGAGGGCCTACTTCAATTTATCAAATTGAACAGTTTCTGCATCGCTACGCATCATGCAGCAGCATAATAATCCATTCTGCTGCGCTTCTGCCATTCCGCTCACATTTGCAGCGGAAAATGATGCGGAGCTGCTTGAGCTCAATTCTGACTGCTGCTAGTTCCTGACGAGGCTGATGTCATACGTAATGCGTGATGGCGTCAGCTCACAGCGCCGATTTTGAAAAAGTTTAAATTATAGTGAATGGGTCTCAGAAGAAACCTGTGAATCTGAAGTAACGGGTATCAGGGGTTGCAAAAGTGCCTCACTGAGTACCAGCGGACTGGATACTAGGTTAACGGAAGCATCGTCGGCAGTTTTGGACCTATGTGGTCTGTCTCTGTCTTTATCCTTATGTTTTTTTGGAAGATCTGTAGTCGGGTGGCTTAACGAAGCCATTTTGGAGTACGGATACCAAGTACCAAAATAGTTTGCTGCAAAGATAGCCTGATGACAAACAGTTTGGGGGTTGAACAAGGCACAAAACCAACAGTGAGGGACGTCGTGGTCTGGGCCTAAGCAAGGAATGCAGTGCAAATGAAAATCTTTATGAGGTATTTGCTTTACACAGGTAAGACAATTGTTAACTTTTACTGACATCGGTTGGAGCAAGAAAAAAGATCCCCAACGGGGTACTTATCTTTTTTTTTGAAGACTTCGGTTCTGAAACTGGAAAACAAAAATTTCAGGAGTCGGCCGACCGGCACTTGCAAACTGCTTCTGCTTTGGGCACCGCATGGCAAGAAAGACTGCATGTTTTATACCCCTGATGACCTGACGTCATGGAAGAAGAGACAGCATCCGATGCAGGAATCCAAGACTCTGGTATTCAGGCCGGCTGAGGGCTACCTGCAGGCAGATAACCCAAATGTGATGACTGCAACAGTGAAACATGAAGAACATCTGCATACTGCAACATCGCCTCAACCCCCACAATCTGCTGTGCTAGTCACAAATAACTGTTTACAGCTCTTAACCGTCAGTAAACCAAACAGATTTAATGACATTGCATGGTGCTGCCAGGATGCTAGGACAGCTGCAACTCATTTCTCTCTATTTATACAGAATCAGCAGAAGGGTAGCATCTAACTGTGAAGGAAAGGATTACAATCATGACAGCAATATGAAGATGCCTTTTACTTCACGGAAATGTGAAGCCAGAAACCTGTTCTTTGCTTCTGCTTACCAAATGGGGCAAAATCTGGTTCTGCATACAATACTCTACATCCTGAAAGGAACAGCGAAAGGACGGCCTGATTAATAGTAGCATGTTATCCGACAGCACATTACCAGACAGTAAACTCGGTCAGAGACATAGATTTACATGTCTCAGAAAAAGATGAAATTCTGTTTTCATGAATGAAATCTGTTTATTAAACAATGATTTTTAAATGTAATTTATATTCAATACCAGTGCCACATTATAATTTTCTAGTGTGTTTATATATGGAAAAACAGATTCTAGGCTAAATAAAGTAAACTCAGAGTCCCATGAGCAGTAAATATGACATGGAATACAAGTTGTGGTAATTTAGTGCTCTTGGCTGAAGTGCCAAATTTCATGAAAAGGTCATGTTTTTCTAATACCCAGATGGTTCATATTCAGGATTTAACAGGATTTTTCATGGAAAAATGGAAAATCGGTATACCTGATTATTACTTGATATTTCATTGTGAATACAAAAGACTGCAACAAACTTTTAACATACCCTGAATCAAAACAAGAAACTAATCCAATCCCAGTATAGCAAGGTAACAAAATGTGCACAAAGTTGAATAACGGAGTGGGAGATTGATTTATAAACTGTGTGTATGTCTGTGTCTGTCTGTCTGTCTGTCTCACTGGGGTTTAGTCTGTGAATTTGATTTTGTACTCATAAACTCTTTGCTGTCCCAACACACATGGCATTTAAAAATGAGCATATCACTCAGGCGGTTGCCTCCCAACACTTAATATTAGAAATACTGTTTTTAGATTTGTAATCCTCTCTGTAAGCAAGCTGTATACATGTTCGTTGTAGAATAATATGGTCTGATAAGGCCCCAATGTTTCTTCTGGTGATCAGAAAAATATATATATATATATATATATATACTATGTGGAGTACAAACACTATGCCTGACTACACCAGTGTGCTTTTCTTTTATGAAGGAGGTAAAGTTTCAAATTATTGAAATTATATCAATAAATACAGCGTAAAGGGTTCTGAATAAGTTGCCACTCAAGATTCAGGGGTCTAGGTTTAATTCCCAAGACCTTTACGTATTCATCCGTTGACTGGGTAAGCCCATTAGGTGTGGCTCTCTTTTCAGATGTGATACAGGAGCACTGTCTGGTTAAGTGATTTGCTCAAAATCACAAAATAGGCAGACATAACAGACAGAAGGAAGCAAACCTAGGCCAGCAACTCTCAGCTTATTTCTCTTTGCTAAACTGCTAGTACTTGCTGTGTGCTTACTGGATCTTATCAAATTAATAAAAGATAATTAACAAAACAAAGAAGCAAGCATACAAAATGAATAAGGTGGTATATGGTAAATGCAACTTGCCATTGTGTTATAAGATTCATTGTTTTTGCATCGGTCATTACAGGGGAATTCTAATTACTAATTATATTAAGTAGAGGGGTTCATAGTGATGATGGGAGTTAGTCCACTGCCAATGCAGAATTTCAGGTCTACCACTGACATTTTTGCCTGCAAGCAGGGCCAGGTAACTTTTAGAATCCTAATATGTGTGATCATGGCATGTGGCCACTAAATAAATATGTGCGGGGAAAAATGATGTCCAATAGGATCTAAAGAAAAGAACAAAAGTGAGCTTAGAACTCAGGGAGATATTTTAGTCTGGAGTTTCAGAATGTGTGCTTCCTTTGTGTTACTAATATGTTAAATCCCATTACTCACTTTATTTTTGAACTTCAGCAGCTGTTTTTGTTCAGCTCTATAACAGGACTCTTGGGATGGAATCTGTATTTTCAAATCATACACAGAAACAGTGCAACAAGAATCTGTAGATAGAAGGCCACAAAAGCATGCTCCTGATTTTATCACCATGTCTTGTTGGTTTTACTTAAGTATGAGAAGTGTTACCCCCACAGAAGAACAGAAAATACTTATTTTGTGTTTTGCAACCTCTACAGAAGTACGTTAGGCTGCTGTAAAAAAATGACTATTCGCTCACATAATAATTTAGTGTTGGCAACATGGGTAATCACACAGTTTGCTCCCCCTAAATAGAACTGAAGCCCATCAAAAAAGGGACTCCAAAATGTCTCACAAAAAGCTACTTAACATTTATACATAATAGCTCTTTCCTTCTCTGAAACATCTTTTAGAAACTGTAGCTACACTAACTCCTTGCTAGAGTTCCTAACACACTAAGTAAGCACAATGCAAGCAAATCATTTAAACAATACTGCATGTACACCTAGTTATTTAGCCGCCTGACTAAACCTGATACTTGCAGAGAATGTTCAGCAGTTCTTCTACAGTGCCAATCATGTCCTCTAACAGCCTGCACATGGGAGCAGGCACCCCCCTTTGTCTTGCCCTAGCTATGGCTTTTTATCACATTTGAAAACAACATGAAATAATTATTCCAGGGGGTGACAAGATACGATGTCATGAAAATAAATGGGGCATGATTTTAACACAACATTTTAACATTCATATAGCCCACTGCTTGATTTAGAAAACAAATACCAAGCCCTAATTCAACCTCGTAGACAGGTTGTCCAAACTAGTTAACTTTTCAAGCCATGTACAGATTATTCTTTTCAACATGCAAGTTGTACATACACCACTAATAATGACAGTACTAGTCATAGACAACTATAGCAAAAAAGGGCAAAGCCATTGCCAAAAATTGCCAGAAAGTGCATTATCAAGTTTATCTGACATGGCAAAGATTTCTCCTAAGACATTACTGCAAGCTACATTTTTTTGACTGCCAGCACAGGGGGTGAGAATTGTCTTTATTCCACCATCAAAACAATCAAACATCTCCCTTGTGTCATTATCAGTCATTATTAGGTAACTTTCCATGTGAAGCGTCACTGAATTTCAGGGATTTATTCTCCTGGAGTTGAAATTTTACAGCTAGTCACTGAATGGATTTTCTGAACAATCCCGTTTGCTTTATGCACTGTCTTTACATTGGCATGTTCTATGAAGGATGTCAAACAGAAACCATCAAAGATGACACCTGGCCTACTTGGCCTGTGAATCCAGACAATGTGTGTCCTATTTTTGAATTAAGTAAACCCACCTTGGTAGGAGTGAGGACAACACCCCCTTGCACTTACCCACAACGGTTTTATGAAAATAGAATGAAGATTTGCATGGTTCATTTGGTGTACCAACACCATTCTATGACTAGCAATCAAGTCACATGTCTTTGTGGTCAGCCAGGAAGGTAGCTTTTAAGGAAATAAGTGAAGTATCACAGCTTTGTAAGCCACCCCACAAAGTCATTCATGTGGACAGCAATCACTCCAGTGATGCTGCTGTTCCCTGTAGCTAGAAGGACACAGCAGGGTCAGTCTGTCAGATTCTTCTTCCTAACCTGTCAGTGTTGTACTCCCATTTGTTAGACCAGTATGGCAGTGCATCTACCAAAACAAAACAAATTTCTTGATGTTTTACAGCCATCCCACACATCTTGCCTCCAGTGTGTGACAGGCCTAAAACACCACAACAGACTTCAATACCTTGCAAACCCCAGGCTTAATGTCCATGAGCTGAACTTTCTACTTCATTTGACATAATATTGACAAAATGAGATAAGACATTCTGAAGCACATGCTGGTGAATGTTTTGGAAGTTATTTTTGTGGATATTTTCAAATCCTTTAGCCAAGAGACATGGTACTCTTTTGGAGTTTCTTTTGAGGGTGCACGCCTGCCTAATGGGCATAACTTTTTACTCAGTATTATGGGAGTCAGAGGGCTGTGCCTGATTAATTATTGGTCATTTGTGAAGATTTTCTACTTGTGATGTCAGCAGGCTCTCTTGTACCTTCAGTATCAGCTGGATGTAAAAATATGGAAACCAAAATACAAATAAAAACAAACTATAAACCACTTCTAGTAAAGGCAAAGGATGAATTCCACTATACAAGCCAGCAAAAATATTTATTAAATTCCGTTAAGCACTTCCATTCTTACTTATTTCTGAAATTCTTCAGAACTACTACATAACATTTATTACCATACTTAAATAATAAACTCCTAAACCATGTGACCAGCAAAAACCAATAAAATTCCATGATCCACTAATTTAAAAACACTTTACATTTAACTTAATTACTTAATATTAAAATGCATCAACTTTAAAATAGCATTTAAAGAAAAAGCATCATTTAAATCAGGCCAGTTTGTAGCATTTAACATAAGCTGTCACTTGAATTCACAGGCTTCCAAATGTTCATCAATTATTTTCCCTTGCAAATCTTTATTCATTTGTTCAATAATCTGGAAAAGAAATTTATGTGATTCAAATTCAGCAAGGTATTTATATAAGGCATTAGTACTTTTCTTATTCTTAATATCTACTATATGCTCATATATAAGATTTTTAAATTTTCTACAAGTTTTCCCTGTATAATTTGTGGGACAAGCCACACATTGAGCTAAATTAATTAAGTTAAATGTAAAGTGTTTTTAAATTAATGGATCATGGAATTTTATTGGTTTTTGCTGGTCACATGGTTTAGAAGTTTAACAGAGCTCAATAAATATTTTTTTGGCTTGTATAGTGGAATTCATCCTTTGCCTTTATACCAGAAATGGTTTATTGGATGTAAACATTTCAAGCTATGTTTACTTTTCTGTCTTCCTGTAGTGATATCCACCCACTGTAAGATTTCAACTGTATATTGTACCCTTTGTTTGTCTGTCCATAAATCGTATAACTTGACCTATTTTGAGACTGAAGCTACTATCTTGTAGTACCTATGGCTGCTTCATCTCTGGAACAAACTCTCTTACTCACCTTGGAACTCTCCATCTCATCTCATGTTTGTTTCTATTTTCTGAGTATTTTGATATCACTTCCATGAAGTATCTTACCTTACCGCTGTAATTTTTCCTGACGTAATTGTCTTGCATTTTCAGTTTCACTTTACAAACCCTATAATGACACACCCTTACACAAATGTGAACATGTCTCACCCTGGCCAGTATTGACTCTGGAGCCTTTCCACTCTGACCAGTCAGCCATTTTATATATTCCTTCCAATTTAAACCACCAATTTGTACTACACATTTTCTATAGTGATCTCTGAATTCAGTTCAAACATTCAACCTTAGCAAATTCTGTTCTTAGAACACATAATGTTGAAATATGTTCTGCTACTGCCATGTTCACTGTGGTCACTTCTAGAGGTGGCAACTTATCAAACAAAGAAGCAGGGAAATTTGGGTTCTGCCCATGCACATGCTGTTGTGGACTGTACAGATATTCTGCACAGTCCTTATTATTTTGCCAAAGACCCCAATCTAATTCCTTTTTCTGGTCACATCAGCTACTAGATTTTACTTTCCAAATTATTTCTGTTGTCTGACTTGTATCTTTCTAGGAGACCATTGTTCCATGGACTATATGTGCTATGGTCATAGTTTCAATATTGTCACTTCCCATATATCTCTAATTACATAATTACTGAATAACTTCTGAAGTGGACCATGATTATCTTATGAACTTTAGAGCAAAGTACATACCTTTGACATAGCAAGACTATAACTGGGCTTGTCATTAGCAACATCTGTGGGTAGCAGCTAGTGCTTAATGCTCTCACCAAGGAAATATCACGGTGAAGTGTGTTTATGGCTGTATGACTTACATGCATGTCTCATATTTACAAATTAGGGAAATATGAGCACTAAACATTGATTTCAGTCTAAAATACTGAAGCCTGACTCTCTCTGCAATGCAATTTATACAGCTTTTGTGAAAAGAAGATTTCACCCCTTCAACCCCAACATTGATGGATCTACATACCTACATTCAAAATCTGTGAATGCTATACCTCAGATTAAAGGGAATACTCTGAGATATTAAAGCTCTGAATATAGTTTCCATGTGATAATGTCTGCACTTTTAGTATTCCAAGCATCTCAATTTTTATTCTCCAGTTTCAAAAGGATCCTACTTTTTATCATCATTGGATTCCTGTTCGAAGCTGGTAAATGTACATTGGTTCAATAAAATGTATCTCTGTGTTACAGTGTTTTCGGTAAGTGGTCCAGCTCTACTTTTCTTCTTTTTTTTTTCTTAAACTGTATTAATTTCTTTCCCAGTAGATAAATGTCTTTAAGTAGCGTTTAACAAACTACAAAAAACATGGGCAAGCCACAGGTTTGTTTGGATTGGGAGAATTATTAACAACACTCCTAGGCAAAGCTTTGCCATGCAGGTGCAATGATTTGGGTGGTGACTATTTTAACTCTATAAAACCCCCTCTCTGTCTCTTTAAACATATTTAAGAGGCTCTGTAGACTGCCTCTTGTATCACAATTTTTCTGATCAAATCTTTAGCAAAGGACTATAGTTCAGCATTTGTCGGGCTCACACGCTATATTGTCTTGAGTTCTGTATGTTTATAAAGGATTATATGATGAATGGTGAAATGGCTTCATGATCGACCCCCAAAACATCGACCATTCATTATATAGACAACAGGGAGCGATGCATGCAACATCAATCAAGGAAATATATTTCCTTATTCGATGCACTATTCAAAATTCTGAACTCAAATTTGTCTGAACAGTCATAGTGTTATGAGAAGGGCTTTTTTTAAGGTAAGCTGCATGTTAGGGATAGGGTTAACATGCATTACTAAGGTGAGACAGGAGGAGCTTGGCCCCTCTGCCTCACCTTAGTAATGCCTGTTATCCCTAACATGTAGCTTACCTTAAAAAAGCCCTTCACATAACACTATCACTACACAAGACAGCTTGGACACTCACCATGCCCACCCACAAACACATTAAATCTACCCCTTACCAAACCCACACCCTAACCCTAAAACACTTATATGCATACACACACAAAATACATCTTCTTACCTAACTATTACCCTAACCCTAAAATACACACACAGTTTCACAAAAACTCTCTGCCCAAACACTTGTCTTTGTCGATCAACTGGAACTCACCCACACCAGCATTCGCCTAAACACTGTGTTGCTCAGTAACATCACTATACTAGCATTGTGCACACATGCTTCATCCATTGCAAATTTAACCATAGGAAGATATTTGTTTACGGAGTAAAATGTTTTATTGCAGAAAACTAATCATATATATCAAAAATAAAGGAAGGAATAAATAG
>NC_056739.1:1057522314-1057622314 GCF_019279795.1 Protopterus annectens
AAAAGAAACAATAAATTGCTTTGATGCTCAGCTATACTCAAGCTTATATGGTCTAAACCAACAAAACAGACAGCTAAATAAATGACTGCAGACATTCCTTTCAACTGCTCAGATTTTTGACTCATATTTTTGATCTATTCCTCATACAATTGCTAGTTTTCTGGGTAATCACTTAGGACTGAAGCCAGAAAATAATGGCAGACACTTGAGTTTCAGACTTCATATCCTTTAGAAAATTTGTGTTAATACAAAATGTGTTTTTCTATTAACTTTTTTTTTTTAATTTATAAGAGCAATATTTAAAAACTGTCCCTATTTTTGGGCTTTTGTCCCTCCATCATTTATGGCTTTGTTCAGATGTTTTATGCTAAGAGGTTTGAGGTATGCTGCAGAGCTGGTTTACATCCTAAAATTATATTCATGCATTCTCCAGCTGCCTGCAGGTAGAAAATCTTCTCTAGTCAAGACAATAACAGCAGGACAGGCTTATTTTAAAGTATTTGTTAACTCACTGACTGCAAATTAAGCTTGCCTTCCACGTGGAACCATGTACAGTTTTTATGGATGACCCCCCCCCAGGTCAAGATAAAGGCTTGATTACGGATTAAAGGGCTAATGGTTGCACCACAGTTTCCCAACATTGTGAGGGTAATTGTAAAGGAGATACCAATAACTGTGGACTGCCTGCTCTGATATTATCCACAGTTCCAGTTTCATCTTCATCTACCTAACCTAAGTTAGCAACCACACTGTCACTGCTGAGGCATCAGGATTGAGAGACCACCCTCTACTACAGTAAGGCAGAACAAACACTCCTTTTTTACCTACTATGTTCAGACCTCTAGCTAATTAAATGTGAGTTGCTGGCAGTATAGAAAATTTATGTCCTCATGCCATCAGGCAAGCCAACTTTTAGTAAGGTCAGTGAAAGTGTTAATAAGAAAAGAATCCATCCATCCACAACCCCTTTTTCCCATTATTTTGCACATGAGGTTGGGGTGTCACTTCAACAGTGAAAATCACCTAGAGCCAAGGTTTACACCACTGGGTGGTTAGCCCTGCCATGGTTGCTCTTCCACACCACACACTGACACCTATAGCCATTTTACAGTGCCCTGTCCACTTACTGCATGTGTTTGCAATGTGTGAAGAAACCAGAAGACCCAGAGGAAACCCACATGAACACAGTGAGGATATGCAGACTTCACAAAGAAGGCACCCCAGCCGAGAATCGAACTGGGTAATCTCTTGCTGTGAGGCAACAATGCTATCTGCAGGAATACAAAATGGAAATTGTGTGCCATACCTTTCACATAATGATTCACGAAGGAAAGGAAGAAAGAGGTGAGTAAGAAATAAAAGATGGAATCAAGGAAGAACAGGAAAAGGGAGGAGGAAAGCTGGAAGAAAGGAAGGGACAGACAGGATAAAGGAAAGAAGAGACGGAAGCAGGAAAGAAGGGTGGGTGGATGGGGGAAAACAGAGAAGGAGGAACGAAGGCAGGGAAGAAGGAAAGGAGGAAGGGATGAAAGGGGGAAAGATGCTTCTGGTGCAGACTGTCTTTTCTAGAACTGATTCCAAGTGTGCTTTCTGCTTTCATATTAAAGAAGGAAGAACCTGATATTGCTTTCTGTTATGGTTCCCCAAAAGAGCTCATATCATTTGTCAGCAAAGAAGAATGGCTGCTCATTGATACTGTTAACTGTTGTACTTTCACACAAGGATTACAGCCAGTGCTGGTAAGAACAACAGAAGGAAATAGATCCTGGTATGGAAATACAAAAGCAAAGAAACCCAACCCACTTAGTGACATCTTCCCTGCCTATTAGTTCTAGAGTTTAGTTGCCAATATTTGAATTCCTTTGTTATCAGTACTTTACTTCTTTAAGGAAACAGATATGACCTCTAGTGGACATCATCTACTGACAATGGCACTAAAGCTTCTGCTAAATAGTGGACTTCTTTAAAGAGGAACACATCTTTAGAAACTGAAAAGGGAGCAAACATAGGGCTTCTTTTTTTGTGTTTCCTATCTCAGACTGCAGTTCCATGTGGAACCATGCACAATTTTTATGGATGAATTTCTGTATCCAGAATCAGACAAACTCACTTAAGGACCCATCAGTGAATGACACTATGAATTATCCTTATATCAAAAGGCTGGCAAGGATTTCATCTTGCTTCATCAGCTAGAACTACCTTATGTCTCTTTCCGTGATTCATCAAATTTCTTGCTATTCCAGACTCCACAAGACATCATAGCAGTTTTGCAGATGTATTTCTTTGCACTGAGTCTAAACTCTCAACATTAGCAAGTCCATTTGCATCATTTTCAACCGAAACATTGATATCAACCCTGCAGCTAGGGTAGATGCATTTTAATGTTCCCAGAATAGGACACTTCTTGCTAATACATATTTTGTGGGACAACCAATTTATCAGCCACTACAAAAGATTTATTTATAATAAATTAAATATTTTATAAAAAATAAATAAATACAATAAAAATGTATATTTTATAAGATACTCACTATTACAGAACTGTTGATGTTTTCATTGTTTTACATCATAATAATATGTTCAGGCACAGTATATTACAGCTTTAGTTTTATTCACAATTTCAAATGAAGAAAATATTTTTCTCCTAAAATCTCAGGAAATTTGCCATTTTAATGTTTTTTTTTTACAAGTCACAAATACCCAAAATCAGGACTTTTCTGAGGAAAGATTTCACAGATTCTTAAACTGGTGTCCAAGAGACCAACTACAATTATGAAGTTATTATTTATTTAAATATGCAGTCACTTCGAACTGCAATTCAAAATGGGTTTAAGGGATTTTTTAAAGTGTTTCCCATTGCAGTACAATGTGTTCTGGTCATGTTTTACCCCTTATTTACAGCACTCATAATGTTATTTTAAATTCATATTTTTCTTTTTTTTGAGATGCATTTAGAAAAATAAGATAGAGGTTATCCTTGTGATAAATGAGCAACCCAGACACTTGGAGAATTTTCCTGATTTTCAAGCATTCCTACTCTTGCGTCAGGATGGTACAGTGTTTTTGGTATGGTTTTCAAAAAGCTTCCTTATTCACAGTGGATTCAACCTTCTTTTTTTAGTAGCTTGTATGAATTGCTAATGGCCATCTGCTTCCAAAAGAGTCCTCTGTAATTGGCAGCACTGACTTTTTGGGGGGCAGGGCTCTTCCTCACCATTTTCTGGGGTTCTATCCAATTATTTTGGGATGATTCCTACCAGAACATCTGAGGAAGATGAACTGCAGAATTCAGCAAACAGATGGCAGTGACTTCCCAAGGACTGAATGAAACATGGTTTCAGAATGTAGGGTTGATGTCTCAGGGAAAGCACTAAAAATAATTTTTCACAGAAATAGGGTAGATAACTTGAACAGCCTTCCTTGGTAGGATCAAAACAGTGAAACAAATTCCAAAATATGTGGGACAGCCATAAAGTAACTCCTATTTACACTAGACAAAAGTAGATACGGAAATGGGCAGATTGGGTAGGCCAAGCATCCCTTATAAATACTAATCCTAATGACAGGTAAGGACTCCTTGGCTCACTTGCTTCACACACTTACTTTTCTGTTAAGTAAGCTGGAAATCCAGCTTGGCTGACAGCTTATCACTCATGACAACAGACAGAAAGCCTATCTTTCTGTCTTAACCCAGTGTGGGTTTGTCAGTGGTACATTTTGTATGTTTAATCTTGTAAATTGTTTGGACAGTGTGTGTAACTATCCCCCAGATGAAGGGTCATCTGCCCATGCAATTTACCTTGCTCTAACTAACATATTCACAATTACACCCCATGAAAAAAACACTCAAATTCAGGGGTCTAAAGGTAAATGAAACACTAATAACTTGGCTTCACTACTGGTTAACTGTCATACCCAACAACTAAGATTCTGAAGACATCTAGCCGCTCCATCCCCTGTTATCAGTGCAGTCCCCTCCTTCAGCCACTGCTTTTTGGTATAATCTTCTCAGATGTCAAAACTGACTCCATTGTCTGGCTTGCCAAATAGGCATATGACTGCAACGCTGTGAATATTGTCTGTACCCAGTTGATACCATCTCCCTCCAAATAGTACTTAAGATTAGACATGATAGGTGAACCAGAAATGGCAAAAATCTCCCATCAGCTTTAGAAATAGTTGAAGGACCATATCTAAAAGATGACAAAACAGTAAAAAGACATTGGAGTCCTTGTAGATGTTGACCTTTAATTTGATATCCATATAGCTGATCTGATCTTCCATGGGGTTTGGAGCTGTACCAGGCTACTAACTGTCCTCCTTAATACAGCACTTATCCAACTAATTCTAGAACAGTGCACCTTGTTCTGTAAGCTACTCGCATACTATCTGATGCAGCCTGCAAGGGTGCAGGGAGTCCTCAAAAAGGAAATTTAAGGGCTTCAAGGGTTTCCTTGTAGCCAAAGACTACAGCGACTCTCCCATTTCTCTGCACCTCATTTCTTCTTAAAGGAGACTTATGCCTGACAAACACAGAGCATTGAAAGACCCCCTCGCTTTCTGAAATCCTCTGTTTATAATTACCTCCTGGTGACACGAACATAACAGGACATAGCCTCAATAAAAAATAAAATCATACACACAGTATAATATGCTGATTTCATATCTCAAAAACTCCTATGCCTATGGAATAAACCCTCATCTCAAGTAAATTTTGCCCATCAACTTTCAACAAGGAGCTGGGTGACTACATGGACAACCAGAAGTTTTATCATGGGATCTGGAACATCAGACTCCTTGATGGCAACATGCCTTGAGACTCTCAAGTTGAGAGTGTGTTCGCGAAACCTAAGAAACTTTTTTTTTTAATTCCAACCCTCATAAGAGTTGCCTCATGTCTGCCACATGCTTTGTTGCATTCTCGCTATACTACGTACTCAGGATTACCTTTACACCTTTACATCTTTTTCAACATTTGTTCTTCAACTGCTTCTCTTTCTTCTTAGCTGTCAGCCTTTCATCTCCAAAATGTGGACTATCACCTCCTGTAATGGGGAATGAATAGGCAAAGTGGGGCACACTTACAACTACAACTATGACGTTCAAAGAGCAGTTAAAAACTGCTACTTCACACTTGCAAAACATTTTTGTACTGAATTTATATGATTCAGTTTCATTGACCATGGATACACATTCAAAATTTTAACAATGAATGTGTGAGAAACTGTGTCAGTATGGAGCACAATGGAACATAGAATTTAGCCAACTCAAAATTAAATGTTCTTCGTAATGAGAGACACGCTTCAATTTGTATATCATTTTCCTCAGTTTTTGCTTCCCATGCACATCATTTTGCATTTTCCTATACTGAATTTAAACTGCACTGTTTCAAACCTTTCTCTAATGATACAGTTTGGCATTACCATTTTAAATCTAAGCCCATACCTTTATCTGCCAACAAAGTCTATGCCAATATTAAGCATCCAGAGACATTGTACAGTGTTACCAGGTAGTACCGGCACTCAGAACTCTGTAAAGAGGTTGGGATGACTGTGATGGTGGGTAACCACAAGTCCCACAATGTGGAGACTGAACTGTGCAAAATCTGGATTTACATATATTAAATCTATGATTATTATTTCTCAGGAAATTACCTTTTCTCTTGGGTATGATGATCTTGGAGTTGGTATATATAAGTTTTGGGGGGCTGTTCCCACATTAAAGGATACAGGAGGGTCTGGTCCCTGGAAAGAAAGAAAGAAAGAAGTTTAAAGGTGAAAAGTAACATTTGATATTCACTCTTTTCATGGATTTTTCATCTTTTTAGCATGTAGGGACTCAAGATTTCAAGTTCCAACATTTCAATAGGGAGCCACAATGAACTATTGAGGAAAGATGGTAGAGAATGACATCACAAATGGTAACCCTAGTGACGAACTTCACAAGCAGTATAAGGCAGGGCATATTAACCATGTATGAGGCAGATTGAAACACTGTTTTATGTACAGTATCCTGGTCTGGTCACTTATTCAGAGAAAATTAAGATGAGGGGTCAAAACAGTGAAACAATAAACTAAAATGGTACACTGATAAACCATGGTGTAGAGGGATAACCCCCTAATTAGAATCTAGGCAGCCTGTGGTCAGTTATCATCCTGGATGTCTGAGGCATGGCAAGAGAATGATGGGGGGTGCCTATCCTGGGGATAAGGTGCATGCCTGGATGCACTGTGTTAGAGCACTTGTTCGGGTGGACATAAGGGGAACTGACCAAAGTGTCACTGCCAAGGAAGGACAATACTCCTCATGGCCCCATTGCTTGTTTGCCAACTAGAAAATACAGGCTTTTCTAACAGATAATGGGAATTAGGACTTAAGCATAAATACCCTCATTAACAATATGATGCTGTACCAGGATGCCTTGCATTCCTCAAGAGGCCCTGAATATGGGTCAGAGTAAGGTCAGAGCTGTTAGTATAGCCCAGTAGATCCGGGGAACAAAGACAGGCACTGGTAGAAGCTGATGGTCAGCTGCAGGGGAGAAAAAATACAGTCCAAAAAATGGTGCATTGATGGTATATCTAAAAAATGGACAGGAATATTTCAGATGACATGCAAGAAAACAACAGACAATTCAAACCTCTGCTAATAATCATGGAAGCTTAGTAGTTCAAAAAAATAGGCTACATTTCACAAAAGAAAGGTTTACATTTAACTGTATGAAGTTCAGAGTTGAGAGTCTCTTTCACTTCATATTGTTCACTGCTCTCTCCATATTTATTTTATTTGTTTACATTTGTTAACCAGGTAGTGTCCGACTGGGTTGAAAAAAAAAAACGTTTTCAGCGGAGACCCAGGGAGAAAAGCTCCGTAACAAAAAGCACATTATTAAGGTACAAGCAGTAAACTTAGTTTAAATAGTACATTGCTAACAATATATAAATTAGCTTAGCAAAAATATTACAGTAAAATATAATAACAGAATATAGTATAAACATGCATGTTTCAGGCATACATGAATACTATTTTTTTTACAATATATATGAGGTACATAAGTCATGTAGCTTTATAAGGCAAGTCACTTCTGAAAGACCAAAATTGCTCATGTAGTGTTACAAGTTAGGTCATCTACCAAATGATAAATGTAAATGTTGGATTATACAGGACTGTCCTGGTATTCAGTTCCACTTCCCTCATTTCATCAGCTTAGATGAACAGTCTTAAGTTTCAAATTCTATAAATTTAAACACTGCAGTTCTTTTCCTAAGTATTTCCAGTTTAGTCCATAATTTTACATAATTTATCATCAAATGTCATCAAATCTTAATACTAAATGTGTGACAAATTCTTTTTGTATTGGATACAAGGCAGTTTTGTGCAGCACAGTAAGGAAACTTGAAATGGAACAGTTAAAACATATGTGAAGTATTTATATATGGACCTCAGTAAACCAGAAATGCATACAAATCAATCAGAGGGAACAGCTGAACTCCCAAGAGTGCCATCACTGAGCAGAGGCCTTCTCATACAGATACTGAACGTATAAAGTGTTGAAACACATTAAAGACACAAACAAGTGGAGATTATGGATCACATTTCCACCTTCCCACAAAAGTATACTTACAAATCTGACTAGCAGGGGTACAGTGCCTACAACCATAAAATATTAAAAGGATATACAGAATAAGGACGTTAGTATTTTTCATTCAGTAAAAAACGTATGAACAGGGATTCACTGCCTGATGCCCAAAGACCTGGGAGAAGACTAACCTCAGGAACCAGTTATTTCCAGAAATGAATGGGTTCACTGCATAGATGTGTGTGGGGGGGCATGAATGTGGGGAGGCATAGATGTGGGGGAGGCAAAGACATTCATGATATACAAGGAAGAGGGCATAGGACAAGCAGAGAACTGCAGTCACTATAACATGTAAAAGTAAAAATGAAGTTAAAGCGTTTGACCTTTGCAGTAATAGGGAAACAGGAAGACCTAACAGGTCCACCAGTACAGTTTTGCCTTCACTGTCTGGGATTTTATTTAAAATCAGAATTAATTCACTCCATTCAGTCTATAAACCTGTGTACCACTGTTTACATTCTGGTGGATTATGTTGTCAGGACAGACAATGAAAAAGAAAAGGGATCCCTTGATTAATGTGGGCACTAATGGCTTCATTCCTAGCTGTTGACCTCACAAATGACAAAGGCTACTGTCTTCTTATAAGATTGCAGGTGATGTGGTATGTGTGGGAGAGAAAAGCAGTAGGAAGCTCAGCCAAACACAAGCTGGGTATAATCTGAATTCTGTAAATCAGATGAAAATACATCTGGATTCAGCCGCAGGACAGAGGTAACTTATTTTTTAATCCCTACAACAAGGGGAAGTAATCCGGGAACTGATTATAAGTAGCATGAGTACAGGGACATAGCAACCCATATGGGGATGAGAGTAGAGACCCCAAAAAGGCAGTTTAAACTTTCCTCAATGCATACTTGACAGTACTGACTGCACGGGTACTTAGAGGTACACTATGGTACTTACTGTACAGTAATTAATGGAAGTATATAGTGGTACACTGTAGTACAGACTGTTTAGTAACTGATACAGGCACATAGAGGTACACAGCACTTCCTAATGCTCAGTAAATGATTGAGCTATTTAGAGGCACACTAGACAATTGACTGTAGTTTAACTGATGAAGATACTTAGAAATTCACTATGGTACTTAATGCACAGTAACTGCAGGAGCTAATCAGAGATTCAGAACTGACAGCGTAGTAACTAGAAGTACTGAGAGATACAGTCTGCTTGTACAGAAACTGAGGTGAAGGGGGACAAGGGACTTAGAAGTATAGTGCTGATATTATAGTGATGGTGAGGGGAGGTAATAAGATATTGAGGTGCAGTATTGATCACAAAATGTAATATAGGATTCACTTATACAGTTCTACTTAGTAAGCAGGTTGGGGAACTCTGAACACAGACTTACTGGTGGTGTCTATACCATAAAAGTAAATTCAGATGCACACAACACATTTGACATTTAAAAATGAACATTTTATAATGTTATGTAAACATATTATGAGTTCCAGTTTGCACATTTTTTAGGAGCAGTTACTGTTTCCCTAAGAACACAGCTACAATTAATTTTAACACACATGATGCAAAGATTTTCTTCCTGATGAATTAATGATATAACCTAGGATTATCTTTCAGGATCACTGCTGAAGTTTATGCTACACTGTTACTGTAGGCTGACTTCTCATCAAAAGCATGATTTAAATAATGCACCCCTAGAGCAGATATCGGAACATGATATCTCACCACTGGTTAGATTTCCTGGCTATGAAAGGAAAACAGCAAAGCTTTGCTCAAGAACCTAATGCCATCTTCAGTAATGCATCACATGTCATCTTTATCAGCCATGCTTGCTGATGAGTGTTTCAGATACTTCCTTCCAATATTGCTTTTGCCAGCAGTGCTGAACTTTGAACTGGACAGGAAGACTCCTTCAAAGCCAGCACTATAAGCACTCCTCAAATTTAATTAAGTTTCATATGCAGTTTGACATACTCCCTAACAATGTGAGAAGTGTAACTTTGTACTGGCATTTTAACTTCTGTGAGAAGCCACATGTTCCCTATGATTCTAAACTGAAACGAATAAATGAAACTTTAAACACACCACCTCTCATCTGTGCAGTCCATAACAACGTCAGTTTTAAGTATACAGGATTCTCTACATGTTCATGGGTCATAGTTGTTTTGATATGCTTCAGTGAATTTGTTAATTAAATGATTCAAACTACAGCTCCCCTCTTACTTCAGTGCCTACCAGAAGCTCACCCTTTCTGACATTTGTTAAAGTACAAGTGTAAGAGGCCGTAATAGTATAGGAACATGTTTTTCTAACTTATCTTGTATCTACAGGCACGAATTCTAAGCAACTGATCAACAGTGATGCACACTATGGTGTGTGTGTGTGTGTGTGTGTGTGTGTGTGTGTGTGTGTGTGTGTGTGTGTGTGTGTGTGTGTGTGTGTGTGTGTGTGTGTGTGAATATATATATATATATATATATATATATATATACACACACACATACATATGTATGTGTGTGTGTGTGTGTGTGTGTGTGTGTGTGTGTGTGTGTGTGTGTGTGTGTGTGTGTGTGTGTGTGTGTGTGTGTGTGTGTGTGTGTGTGTGTCCCTCAGAAATTAGTACCTGAAATCCTTTGCTGTATTTTTCTTTCTGTTCCTCTCATTTTCACCCTCTCTTTGAAATGACTCCTATACAGGTACTGCTTTGTCAATATACACTTAACAAGGAATCTCCTACCTTGCCTTGTGATAACAGTCTCTTCTTCTCTCCAATTTTCATTTAGTCATACTGTCTTTCCATAATTCCAACAACTCTCAATATCTTAAACATAAAACTGCATGCCACATTAAGTTCACATTTCCTGTGTATTGTTTCTATAAAGGACTCAAAACACTGCTTTAGGGGCACCTTTATCAAACCTGAATAGATTATATTAAGATCTCTCTGCTCTTCGTAGAGCAACAGAAAGTACAGTTATGTCCCACTCAGCATAACTGCAGATGCTTGAGTAGATCAATTTTGCAGTAAGGATTTTTGGGGTCTTCCTGCCATGCAAAAGCCTGCATCTGGCCCAATTTCCAGGGAATACTTCTTCATACCCAACAGTCAGCATCAGTTACTAAGGATACTGCGTGTAGAAACAACAGCACACAGAGGCATTACAATTGACTGCACAAATAGTACAACTGACGGACTGAGAGTGTTCTGAATGTACGTGTAGCGCATTAGACTGCAAGGCTAGAAAGAGCTGAATAAAGTGCCAACAGATGCCCTTCTTACATCAGAACATCCAGATGTCAGTTGTATCAATTGTTAAGGGGTAAGCGGCATAGTGGCTAGTTACAGTGGAAGGGTCTGAGTGTGGAGAAGCAGGCGCACAAGACACTTTTCTAGCTGTATTGTTTATACATGCAGTAACCTTAACAGCCTATGCTGACTGTTGGGTATGAAGAAATATTCTATCATGATAATAATTTTTTCCCTTTGGTATTCTCTGCTTTCTTCACATTCCAGAAGGAAGTGATGCAGTAGCCTCCTTTGTAAGTGGACTCCTATGTAAGTACTGCTCTCCCGTAACTGAGTTTGAAAGGTATCATACACAATTCCCCTACTTCTCATATACAAATATGGTCTCAGACAACACTTGATTCAAAGCCTAAGCTGTCCTTGCCTGTTTGGACCCTTGGTGTTTTCCATATGTTGATAACCAACCAAGATGGTAGGAACAAAGCTTAGTTCATAAACTGTAGCCAAATGCAAAAATAGAATTGAGCAATGCAAAATATAACTAAAAAGCTATTTAATGTAACAGAGCTTTCAGGTAAAAACCTTTCATCAGTGTATAAAAGACAGCATCTACCACTCTTTCTTTTATATAACACACAGCCAATAAATCAATTAATCAATTAACATAAAAAATTTAAAAAACAACCAATACATAAAAATTGTATAAATATACATATGTATACACATTATAAAAAATATATATTAAGTTGCAATAAAATATATATCATTTAATGCAAACACATTTGTTTAAGTTTTAATTTGTATATTTATACATTTTTTATGTATTGGTTGTTTTTTTACATTTTTTATGTTAATTGATTAATTGATTTATTGGCTGTGTGTTATATAAAAGAAGGGGTGGTAGATGCTGTCTTTTATACACTGATGAAAGATTTTTACCTGAAAGCTCTGTTACATTAAACAGCTTTTTTGTTATATTTTGTGTTGCTCAGTTCATATTTTTGCATTTGTTTTCCATATGTCCTTAGAACATCCATAAGGATGTGATTCTCTTCACAACTGCAGCCATCTCTCATGTGTTTTGCTGCCTGCTATTGCATCATACTGTAAATATTTAATCAAATGTGCCATAAGTGACAAAATGACACATGCTATCCTTTTATGACACTTTTTAGTAAAAGTGGACAATGATTGTTCTGTAATAGCTATCTGCTACTGCTACTGCAGAAGAGGCCAGAACAACATGGGCAAAGGACGGAACACAGAAAGCCACAATTCTGAAGTAGTGCCGCACGGTTTACAAAGAGTCATTCCTTGCTCACATCACCTACTAAAAGTATTACTGAAGGATGGCTGCTGTCTGTTTTTCAATTTTGTCATAACGTTTGATTAAATGTTACAGCATAACACAGCAACAGGGAACAAGACACAGAAGAGACAACTTCACTGATAAGGAGAATTACATTCTTACGGATTTCTGGAATGTAAAACAGAAATGGGGTGGAGAACAAAACACACTGTGACAACTTAGGCTTTGACTCATGCATTGGCTCATAGCAGTACTGTACGTATGTCTTGGAACAACTACTTCTGACTTGCATTAATATAGCATGTAAAAACAATTCTAAACCAAAAAACTCTGACTCAAGAACCATGACACATAAACCTGTTTATTGCAAACACTTAAGGGCTTTCATTCCAAAATAAAAACAGAACGTCATCACAATAAAGACCAGTGTATCATGTGTCCATAAGTAACATTTGAATATGTTTCAACCAAGGCAAAGTCTAATCCACTAAACAACAAAAGTTCAATTTGTTTCATTACATCACTGTCTATAAAATGAATCCTGTTAACTAAAAGCATTCAGTATATTAAAATAAAAATCACAACATAAAAATTAAAAATCACACAGCTAATACCCTGTTCATTGATATATTATTGTTAATACCAGGGGCTTGTGTTGCATTCAGCAACAACTGCCACCAAAGTTCCCTATATTTGAGGTAACTTTCCCAGTTCAAACCTCTACTATTCTGAATCACTTTCTCTATAATAAAAAATAAAATCTTCTTATAATTATTACATGTATTTACATGTTTTCTCAAAGTGTCGGTGGGGTTACTTATTTTGATGGCGTAAAGATGTTGACATATTCTCTTCCTGAAGGCTTGTTCTGTCTTGCCAATATAAAATGTGGGTAAGAAAGACAAATAGCTACATAAACCACTCCTTTTGTACTTCAGTCAAAATTAACATTTGGCACTATTGCCCTAGGGTACTTTTCAATCACTATGTTGTTACCCACAGATATGTATCTAAATTGTGAGCAAGTCCTTCACTTTTTCATCCCTTTAATTCTGTCAGTACTAACAAGAAATTTCCCCATGTTAGTCTCAATGTAAGTCTTGAAATTCTTTCCCTTTTTATAAACAATAATGGGGTGGAGTCCCAACATCTTAATTAAATCAAAAGTCTCAGAGACCCCACTCTAATTCTTATGAAGAATCTTCACCACATTCATACTCCCAATGCCATGTTCCAACAACATGACCTTACAAAAGTCAGTTTCATCTTTGTTACAACTGTGCACAAAACTTACAATTGCTTGATATTTATCATCCTTTCTGATAAGAATTTGTCGACCTACAGTGTCCACCAGATCTTTGGGATACTGTCATTCGTAAAACATCTCCTGGAGAATTCCCAGTTTTTCAAAAACTAAATTGTCTGAAATAAGTCAAGACAATCTAGCAATTTGCGCCTTAATAAGACTTTTCTTCTGCCAGCATGGATGGTGACTACTTTAATGCAACTAACTGTATGAGTAAGTTTTTTTGTTTTTCTAAAAATTGTTGACTCAAATCATTTTGTAAAATATTTTTGGAAAGGGCAATATCCAGAGAATTACATTTACTGACCCCAAACCTTGTGGGTAAAATGTAAAAAAGCAGTAGTAGTGCTGTTAGTTCTGCCTTGTGTTTGTTTGTGTTGTTTTTCTACTGCCTATGTGGTGCAGGCCTCTGCTGCAGGAGCAGTAGTAGTAGTAGATGTCCACGTATGTCTTTGCTGTGAGTGTGTGCTAGTCAGTAGGGTAATGCATCTCTTTCATCAAATGAAATCACCTCCTCCTTTACCTCTGAGGGTGGTAACTGTAAGCAAAATCACCCTGACACATGTAGAAAGTGGTAAAAAATGGCACTTTACACATTTCCCAGGGTTTTCATTCATAAGCAGTACAAGCCATTAAATGTCATGTCATACCAGAGGTGTGACTACCAATTTTGGCACCCAGTGCCATCTGCTGCTCTGAAGACTACAGATGGGGGCTATTTCCATGCAGCAGAGTAGGTTTTGGGTAGTGGAAGGTTTCTTGCCGGCTCAATGGAAAATCACACAACAGCAAGGGTTCTTACGTGGAAGTCACACTATGAGATAGGGCCTGTCCTTGCCATAACTGTTGGGATACCACTTTTGCTTATACAAGAAAAGTCTCCTGTGCTGCCTGTTTATGGAGACCCTCAGTGCCTGCAGTCATACGAAAGAGCCAAACCAAAAATGTTACCAGGGAGTCTTTCACAGAAGCCTGTTAACAAAGGTTTTTATGTAAGTAATGAAACATTGTTCTTTTCCTGTATTGTCTCCATTACAAATCAGTATCACTTTGGTAAGTACCTCTGGAGTGCAGATTACAACAGAAATATTTTGTATGAGATTATAGACAGACCTCAAAGTACAGTTTTGTACCTACCATAAATGTAGATGTTCGAGTGCTAATACAGCTGCAGTCATAACAGATGGGTTCTCCTGCTGTCAGGCGGGTCCTCGGTCAGCCGAATTCCAAAGTCTAGGTCCAGCGTCAGTTGTCGTCGCTTCTTCCCTGACGTCAGTGCGACAGGGGTATAAAGGAACCAGCCGACGCCATTTTCTTCAGTTTTTCTTGCCCCAGATGTCAGGTGCCCCCAGAAGGAAGGCAGTACATAAATTTGTGTAATAAAGCAATGCAATATAATCAAAATACAGTAGTTGCAAGGAAATACACCATAAATGAATACCCCAATCAGGTTGTATGAGAAGGTGTTAGCCAAAAGGCCTGTCCCAAGAGGGGAAGGAGGGAGGGAAACCTGGACTGCAGCTGTATTAGCACTCTAACATCTACATTTATGGTAGGTACAAAACTGTACTATGTTCATCGTGCATACAGCTGCAGTCATAACAGATGGGTAGAATCCCAAAGCTAAGAAAGGGGTGGTAGGCACTAGGTGGAACTAGGAGGAGCCAGGATGCCCTGCAAGACTGCAGTGGCAAAGCCTGCTCTAGATTTGGAGTATAATGGTAGGTGATAGTGCTTGGAGAAAGTATGTACAGAACTCCAAGTGGCTGCTTCCAAAATATCTTTGGTAGGAACCCCCCTGAGGAAAGCTGCAGAGGTAGCTGTGGCCCTTGTGGAGTGAGATCTGATGCCTGTAGGTACAGTTTTGCCATGAAAAGAATAGCAAAAGCATATGCAGTGGGCTATCCATTTTGAGATTGTCTGTTTCGAAACTGGCTTTCCTTGAGCTCCTACAGCATAGGACACAAAGAGCTGTTCTGATTTTCTGAAAGGCTTTGTTCTGTCCAGATAATAACGTAGTTGTCTGTGGATATCCAAGGAGTGTAGTAATCTCTCCCCTTTGTTTTGAGGATTAGGATAGAAGGTAGGTAAATGTATGGCCTGATTCAAAGCTACCCTGGATACCACTTTAGGCATAAAGGACGGGTTGGTTCATAAGGAAACTCTGTCCTGATGGAAGATGATGAAAGGCTGCACAGCCATGAGAGCTTGTAGTTCTGAAACTCTATGAGCTGAGGTAATTGCCAGAAGGAAAGCTGTTTTCCAGGACAAATATTGCAAATTTGATGAGGCAGCTGGCTCAAAGGGAGGCAAAGTCAGTTTTTCCAGAATGAAATTGAGATCCCAAGCAGGTATTGGTTGTTTTCTTGGGGGTCTTAGATTCTTAGCCCCTCTGAGGAACTGTCTTAAGAGGGGGTGAGAGAATAAGGGTGGATCAGTGTTGTATTCTGCAGAAATGGCTGAGGCAGGATTTTGATGGAGGAGAATGAAAGTCCACTGCTTAGCAGCTCAGCTAAGTACTGTAGTATTTGAGGTAAATTCAGTTTTTCAGGATCCTGGCCCTTTTTCTCATTCCAGACACAAAACCGTTTCCATTTTGCGGAGTAAGCTTTTCTAGTTGATGGCCTTCTGGCCTCCAAAATGACATCCTGCACCTCCTTGGAGAGTAGGGTCTGTTGTGATGCTAAGGAATCTTTCATGCGGCTAGATTGAGTGTTTTTAGCTGGCTGTGAAGAGTTTTGAAGCTGTGCTGAGTCAGGAGAAGAGGCATTAGAGGCAGGGTCCATGGTGGGGAATGCGTCAGGCTCCTCAGGAGTGGGTACCAGTGTTGTCTTGGCCAGTCCGGAGCAATGAGGATCATCTTTGGTCTGTCTGCTCTGGTTTTCAATAGAACTTTGGGCAGCAGAGGAAGAGGTGGGAAGGCATAAACTGTCATTGATGTCCAACTGAAAGAGAGAGCGTCCACTCTCCAGGCCTTTGGATGGAAAATCCTTGAGCAGAATTTTGTCAATTGGTGATTTTTGTGGGAGGCAAAGAGATCTATGTCTGGCCTTCCCCATGCTTGGATTATTTCTGTAAAAACTTTTGGATGCAACTTCCATTCATGTGGATCTGTCATATTTCTGCTTAGGTTGTCTGCCAGCGTGTTTTCCTTGCCTGGCAAGTACTGTGCTTGTAGTTCGATTTGTAAGTCCATGGCCATGTTCCAAAGTGACATGGCCAGTCTGCATAGGGGGTATGAATGTGCTCCTCCCTGTTTGTTTATGTACCACATAACTGTGGTGTTGTCCGTTCTTATCAATGGTTGACCTGGTTGCAGAAGGTCCTTGAAAGCTATAATAGCATTTATTACTGCTAGCATTTCCTTTTGATTGATGTGAAGGTGCTTTTCTTTTTGGGACCATTTGCCCTGAATGCACCGATCCGTCATGTGCGCCCCCCAGGCGTAGTCCGAGGCGTCTGTTGTGATGACTTGATTTGCTTGAGGCTTGCTGAATGGAAGACCTGTGTTTGTTTGGCATGCTTGAGCCCACCACAGAAATTCCTTTTGCAGACATGGAATTAGTGGTATTATTGTTTCCAAACTGTGGCTGTGTTGAGACCATATGTTTTTCAGGTACCATTGAAGTTTCCTCATATGCAGCTTTGCACATGGGATTAGTAAGATGCAAGATGCCATGAATCCCAGAGCCTGCAGGATTTTCCTTGCAGTCAGCCTGGTGCAATTTGCTAGTGCTCTGAAGTATTGAGTTAGTTGCCCCTGCTTCTCTGGCATGAGGTAGGCCATCTGGGTGTTTGTGTCCAAGTTGGCACCCTGGAAAATTATCTTCCGAGAGGGTATTAGCCTTGATTTCTTTTTGTTGACTGTGTATTCCAGAGAGCTCAACAACATTATTACATGAGCCAGATGTTTCAGAAGAATGTGCTTGCTGTCTGCTTGGATCAGGCAGTCGTCCAAATAAGGGTATATTTGTATCCCTTGAAGTCTGCAGTAGGCAATTACTGATGCCAGGCATTTCGTGAATACTCTGGGCGCAGTAGATAAGCCAAAGGGCAATGCAGAGAATTGATAATGGGTTGAACCTGCAAGAAATCTGAGGTATCTTCTGCAATTTTGTCTGATTGGGACATGCAGGTATGCCTCCTTGAGATCCAATGTTACCAGCCAAGACTCCTTGCCCAGCATGGGAAGAAGTTGCTGTAGAGTGAGCATCTTGAATTTTGGTACGAGTAGAAATGTGTTTAGGATGGACAGGTCCAAAATAGGTCTCCAATCTTTTCCTTCCTTGGTACCAGGAATAGCCTGGAATAAAACCTTGACCTTGTTCGTGTAGGTACCTCTTGAATAGCTTTCATGTCTATGAGATCTGTAATTTGCCTTTGTGCCTCTGCCCTTTGATTGTGTGGCAGGTTTGACATGCCTCTCATTTTTGGAAGGGTGTGAAAATGGAATCTGTAGCCTCTGTTTATAATGTCCAGGATCCATTTGTCTTTTGTGACAATATGCCAATTCTTTGAAAATAATGCCAGCTTTCCTCCTAAGGGGGCTGCCATTTGAGTCTTGCTTGGCATGCAAAGGGGAAAGTCATTGGGCTTGCTTTCTGAATGATTGCGAGTTACCCTCACCACCTCTTTGTGTAGGAGCTTGCCATTGTCTGCCTCTAAAGGATCCTTGGGATTGTCCTCTGCCCCTCAGGCGCCTGTATCTGCCTCTTTGGGGTCTGTCTGTGGCTGGAAAGGACCAATTTTTGGAAGGCCAATTTCTACTGAAATGTGGGGGTTGAACCTGTAGAAAATCTTTTACTGTTTGCATTGATTTAGCCTTTTCCTCTATTTTCCTTAATACCTCCTCAGCATTAGCACCAAATAATACATCCTTTTGAAGAGGGGCATCTAGTAATTTAGCTTTGACATGATCAGGCAAGGTTTGTTCCTTGAGACAGGCATGTCTACGTATGACTGACCCTGTAACAGCAGCTCTACATGAGGCCTCTAGAGCATCAAAACCACATTGTAAGGTATGCTTACCCACTTGTTCTGCACTATGCATCAAATCCTGCAACTCCTTCAAGTCTGGTTGTTCAGGTTGTGACATTTTACTTTTCAATTGTGATAACAAAAACTGTTGGTATTTTAGCATATGGAACTGACTGTTTAAGGCCCTCATGGTTAAGGTAGCCGAGGTATATACCTTTTTCCCCACCTTTCTAAGGATCTGGAATCTCTCTCGGAAGGTAATGGATTTTTAGCAGTGGAGGCCTTAATTCCCTTGGGGCCCTGTGAGATGGTTTCTGGGTCAGCAGCATGGCTTTTGTATAGAAATTGGTGTGAGTCAGGAACCCTGTAGTACCTGTCAGGCTTAACTGGGGCTGGAGGCAGAGAGTCCGGGTTAAGGCAGGCCTCCGAGTAAACATCATCTAGGATGTCCAAGACAGGAGGTATAGCCAGAGGCCTGTGCTGAGGTAGTAAGAGAAATTCCCTAAGCCTTTTCTTGGAATCAGAATAATCTTGGCCTTCCCAGTGGAAGTGTTCCCTTAAAGTATGCAGAGTTTCCCCAAATGAGTAATCCTCTGGGGGGGATACAGAAGGAATGGACTCCTCCGCATCAGAGTCTTCAAAAGGGGAGTAAGAATGTTCCTGATCAACAGAGTGCTCTGAAATAATGGAGCCCTGATCAGAGGAGGGGGATTCTTCCTCCACTCTGGGCCTTTTGTCCAGTGGGGGTTGAGAACCCCTGATAAGAGTAATTAAATCCTCAGCCATCTTAAGCATCTGCTTTTTAGGCATGGGGCCTGGAGATGGGCCCTGTGTAGCTTGTCTATTAGAGTGCATGGCTGCTTTAGACTTAGAGAAAGCCTTGATGGAGAAAGAAGAAGAAGGTCTGAAGACACCTTGAGTGGAGGTAGACCTGTCCACATTTTGAGGTTCAACACCAAGAGTGGCTTCGGTATCTGTAGTCGGGGTGTGGGCCGAGGAGCCTGCGACCTCGGGCACAGGAGACACCACCAATAAAGTATCGTTGGTATTCAGTGGCTGCATAGGCGCTTCGCTGAGAACCGGACCACGTGTAGTCGGCTTTGGCGTGGTGTCGGTAGAGGCCGCGGACCTCATGTGTCGGTCCTTATCCTTGCGTTTTTTAGACAAAACTGGAGTCGGAGTATCCGACGACATAATATAGTTAAATGTTTTTCCAAAATAATGCTGGGCGAACTCCGCCCGACGCTTAATGGTGCGTTTGTTAAATGTAGCACAAAAGCGACAGACCGAGACGTCATGGTCTGGGAATAAACAAGGTATACAGAGGGAATGGAAATCCTTATGCGGTATTTGCTTCCCACATGAAATACAATTATTAACTTTGTCTGACATCGGTCTGAGGCAAGAAAAGTTTCCCCAACGGGGTACTTAGCTTTCAAGAAGACTTTGGTTTCAAAATTTTCGTAATTTCAGGAGCTGGCCGACCGGCACTTGCGAACTGCTTCTGCTTCGGGCACCGCGCGGCAAGAAAGACTGAAGAAAATGGCGTCGGCTGGTTCCTTTATACCCCTGTCGCACTGGCGTCAGAGAAGAAGCGACGACAACCGACGCCGGACCAGGACTTTGGAATTCGGCCGACCGAGGACCCGCCTGACGGCAGGAGAACCCATCTGTTATGACTGCAGCTGTATGCACGATGAACATCCTCCAATACCTAAACTTGAGCAAAGAGGTAGGAAAGGACACTGGGGCAGCAGATGTGAAAGAATATTGTGGGAATGATTCATGACTGTTTGGCTGATTTGACTGATTCATTTCATCATTTATTTTATTTTCTTTACTCTGTACAGCAGAATAGGCATGGCTATATTCACCATTTGGGAGACTCATGATAATGTTTACAGGAAGTCTCACCACTTTAGCCAAGGCATTGTGAAATTTCCCTTATACTTTTTATCGTAAAATATGCTTACATGATACAATATAATTTTAATACACATACATATTCAGCTTGGTATAATTATTGAGGCTGTAGTCTGAGAGTGGCATTTCAACAATGCTCGAACATACCATGTAAGCACGTCACGGTGAGCACAGTCGCTCAGCTGTGTATGTCCTGTGCTCATTGCTATGCTATTTTACAAATGCATTATCCAGTATGTGCAAAACAACCTCTAAAATGGATCACATCCTGAGAATCTGAGCAGAGCTTTAACTCCTTTCCTGTTTCTTCACTTGTATCTACATTGTGCAGCCTCATGTTGCCACACTGCCTTCCTCACTTTGAACACAACTTGTCAATAATACTAAGCATATGCGTGTACAGACACACACACACACACGCACACGCACACGCACACACACACACACACACACACACACACACACACACACACACACACACACACACACACACACACACACACACACACACACACACACACACACACACACGCACACACGCACACACACACACACACACACACACACACACACACTGCAGTGCATTATTTTCTCTCATTTTAACATCTTGTATTAATCAGCACCTTCCTGCCAAGGTCCTATTTGCCATCCCTTCACCATTTCTTAGTAAAATGTCTCATTATCCTGTACCACCCTTCACTGAGATATGCCTCTGCTCATCTGCAGTACAACCTCATCCCCCATCCTCCGAGTCAAACAACAACACCTCAGTATTACCAAGCTCATCCCCCCCAATCTCACTGCACTAGACTGAGCCTAAGCGCAATATTTCAGACCTCAGCATCCCCCAGGAGTCTGTACCTCAGCAGTAACCTAAGCCCAGATGCTATGAGTTGTGTGTCAGCATGTAGTGTCTTCCTTCATTCATGATGAAAGCTTAGTTCTTCAGCAGAAAACACTTCCCCACCTTGCACAATTCACAGGGACAGATCATACACAGGGTTTGAAGGTCAACATGCAGCTTAAATTTTGTTACACTGACTGTATTTTTTATACTCTAGTACAGCTGCTTGGTCATTTTTTAAATTACTCAGGCTTGTATGTATGTGTGTGCATATATCCATCCATCTATACATATATATATATATATATATATATATATATACATAAATACTGTAAATGTACATATTTGCCAGTTAGTAGCATTAAACAGGTATGGAGTTAGCTTTCATGTGGTGAGAAGTGGTGAGTGAATCTACATGTTACACATAGCTGCCACCTGTAATTGTTTTTGTACTGAAACATGCACTTCAGTTCCCTAAGTCCATCTTATTTACTCAGCAGTGACCACTCTGTTTAGTGCCTTATCAGAAGGAGTTGTCAGTTCCATTGTCTCTCATTCTGAATATGAATTCATTCACTTTCTAATTGCATGCTTAGTCTAGCTTTGGGCCACTAGGGACGGGGGGGGGGGGGGTACAGCCTACCTTGACATTTAGTGTCTGCAGTGCAGATAAATTTATACTGGCTAGTGCACATACACACTCTATCATACATAATCAAAGAAAACACACACATGCATGCAGAATTACTCATACATAACCAAAGCATAAACATATGCAGACTTGATTATATATTAATAAAGAATGCACACGTTCACATTCACTCATGTATGACCAAAGAATGCATACTCACACGAGTAAAGAATGCTCACATATTCATAAATGACAAAAGAACACACATGCACACACAATATGCATGATTAAAGAATGTACACATGCACAATCAGTCATACATATCCAAACAATGCACACATACACACTCACTTATAGGAGTTAAAAATGCACATGTGCTCACTCACCCATTCACAACGTTTACACCTTTAAACAATTTAGAAATTGTCCATTTTCAGTTACACTACTTCATTAGAATGTGGTAGGAAACCACATCACCTGGGAAAAACCCACACAGGTATAGGAGAAAAGTGCCAACTCTGCAAAGAAGGCATCCCAACCGAGAACCAAACATAAAAACAAAGCACTGTGAGGCAGTATGATTAACAAGCACACTACTGTGCTGCTTAGATTCTGGAGAGACACCTCATGTTTACTAGTCCATTTCTCTGTTTTAATGCATATGTACCTCCAAGTCTTGTAATCCTTCATCGTCTCCTGCCATTCTTCACCCTCTCCTTATCATCACTCCCACTGTCAACTTTCCCATGAACCTCAGTAAAAGCTTGGTGGCCCTGCCTTCCTGCTCCCTCTTGCTACCCACATTTGTCATCCTGTTCAGCTCTCACAAGCAACTCCCTGTGTGTTATCACTTCTACTGGCATATGAAAACATGTTCCAGATCCTTTTTCCTTGTCAGTACAGCTTTCTTCAGGAAGTTTCTTTCCTGCTCGCTGTGATATTTAAAGCTACACTGCACATAACATTGCAATGCTACTATATTATAACCCAGTGTTTGTATTACTGTTTTGCATTATAATGCTACTGTATTATAACATATCATTTGTATCATTGCATGTTGCATCACAGTGCTAGTATATTATAACACAGTGTTTGTATCACTTCATGTTACATCACAATGCTACCATCTTTCAACACAGTGTCCGTATGACTTCATGTTATACCACAATGCTACTATAATATAACACAATATTTGTAATCACTGCATATTACATTGCAATGCTACGATAGCACAGTGTTTGTATTGCCTTCATTTACATCTGTTTTGTAAACTTTGTTTTGAATCCCAGGTCCCCTCTAAAAATGAGCACTAGCCCAGCTGGATCCACTCAGTCAAAGATGTAAATAAAGTAATACAAATTAATAGTAGAAATTTGAACTTAACATTACTGAGTTTTAATGATGTAACTGATCATGTTAAAAAGCCAATGCTGTCTGCTGGCCTCGCCTGCTTCCCAGTATCAATGCTAAACTACTACAAGTAACCACTGAAGGCTGACCGCGAGGATGTATGACTTCAGGCATTAACAACTAGCTAAGCACTGAAGGCTGACCATGAGGATGTATGACTTCAGGCATTAACATCTAACTAAGCAGTGAAGGCTGACTGCAAGGATATATGGCTTCAGGCATTAACATCTAACTAAGCACTGAAGGCTGACTGCGAGGATGCATGGCTTCAGGCATTAACATCTAACTAAGCATTGAAGGCTGACCACGAGGATATATGGCTTCGGGCATTAACATCTAACTAAGCACTGAAGGCTGACTGCAAGGATGTATGCCTTCAGACATTGACATCTAACTAAGCACTGAAGGTTGACTGTGGAGATGTATGGCTTCAGGCATTAACATCTAACTAAGCACTGAAGGCTGACCGTGAGGATGTATGCCTTCAGGCATTAACTTCTAACTAAGCAATGAAGGCTGACCGTGCTGACCGTGAGGATGTTTGGCTTCATGAATTAACATCTAACTAAGCACTGAAGGCTGATCGCCAGGATGTATGACTTCAGGCATTGAAACCTAACTAAGTGCTGAAGGCTGACCATGAGGATGTATGACTTCAGGCTTTAACATCTAACTAAACACTGAAGGCTGACCATGAGGACATTTGGCTTCAGGTATCAACATCTAACTAAGCACTGAAGGCTGATCGCCAGGATGTATGACTTCAGTCATTAACATCTAACTAAGCACTGAAGGCATTACTAGCACTGATGGCTCATTTATAAATGTGTATGGGTAGATGGTTGTCAGCAGTACATTAGGACAACAGTTACAAGGCACACTGTGAGTCTAATAAAGTTACTTTACCAAATAAATGTGTCCAGGCTGCCACCGAAACCAAATGTATTCTCAAACAAAGTGAACCCAACCATACACCATTTGTAACTTCACTCTCAATTCTTAGTCCTTGTATCTTGCTATTCAACTTTATTTTTACCATGTGACTCACTTTACACTGACATTTATAATAATCTGTTTTGTGGGACTGAGTTAAATGACTTTGTAAAATGTAAGTACATACATTCTCTCCCTCATCAATTAACCCAATCACTCAGTCAACTAACTCTACTAATTTGTTTGACACGGCTCTCCTATTTAGTACCCACTATGAATGTTTGCATAGATACTATAGTCAATGAGGTCAAACAAACGGATATGTTTCTTTTTCTCCCATTTGCTCTCTTATCTTGGACTCAAGAGTTACTGCACCAATTCTCTCGCCCTCAGAACATGTCATCATCCTATGTGTTTGCTAAATAGTGAACTAGCAGCTCTTTCATTATTTTTTCACAGTTCTTGGATGAATCCTAGCTTGCTGCATTGCTTTGCCCAGCAGCTCTTTCATTATTTTTTCACAGTTCTTGGATGAATCCTAGCTTGCTGCATTGCTTTGCCCAGCAGCTCTTTCATTATTTTTTCACAGTTCTTGGATGAATCCTAGCTTGCTGCATTGCTTTGCCCAGCAGCTCTTTCATTATTTTTTCACAGTTCTTGGATGAATCCTAGCTTGCTGCATTGCTTTGCCCAGCAGCTCTTTCATTATTTTTTCACAGTTCTTGGATGAATCCTAGCTTGCTGCATTGCTTTGCCCAGCAGCTCTTTCATTATTTTTTCACAGTTCTTGGATGAATCCTAGCTTGCTGCATTGCTTTGCCCAGCAGCTCTTTCATTATTTTTTCACAGTTCTTGGATGAATCCTAGCTTGCTGCATTGCTTTGCCCAGCAGCTCTTTCATTATTTTTTTCACAGTTCTTGGATGAATCCCAGCTTGCTGCATTGCTTTGCCCAGAAGCTCTTTCGTTATTTTTTCACAGTTCTTGGATGAATTCCTAGCTTGCTGCATTGCTTTGCCCAGCAGCTCTTTCATTATTTTTTCACAGTTCTTGGATGAATTCTAGCTTGCTGCATTGCTTCGCCCAGCAGCTCTTTCATTATTTTTTTACAGTTCTTGGATGAATCCTAGCTTGCTGCATTGCTTTGCCCAGCAGCTCTTTCATTATTTTTTCACAGTTCTTGGATGAATGCTAGCTTGCTGCATTGCTTTACCAAGCAGCTCTTTCATTATTTTTTCTCAGTTCTTGGATGAATCCTAGCTTGCTGCATTGCTTTGCCCAGCAGCTCTTTCATTATTTTTTCACAATTCTTGGATGAATCCTAGCTTGCTGCATTGCTTTGCCCAGCAGCTCTTTCATTATTTTTTCACAGTTCTTGGATGAATCCTAGCTTGCTGCATTGCTTTGCCCAGCAACTCTTTCATTATGTTTTCACAGTTCTTGGATGAATCTTATCTAGTTGCACTGCTTTGCCCATTTTTACTCTGACTGTTTTGTAACACAGTTTCACAGTTATGCATGCTGCTGTCTATTGGTTCTAGCAGTTCAGTTGTTGTCTTCAAATACTTTCTGGGTGGAGCCTGCATATCAGATGCTTTCTGGGTGGAGTCTGTGTATCCCTCCTCTACCCTTTAGGGTTTTCTCCATTTGTTTTATAAAAAAAAAAACATAAACTGCTCCACCAGTCATTACTTTCCAAAGTGCTTTTAATCCACTTGTAAAACCTGGACTACTTCAAAATAACTAAACCAACAAATTTGTATTAATTGATTAAAAATACCATGATATTTCACTCCCTGCTTTGTATGTCTCCCAAATATTTGCACAAAAAGAAATAGCAATGAAAAAGAAAGAAATCTGTGCGGTATTTGATCTTGCCTTTGTCCCAGTCTCTCTCTAGATTTGGAGGCTCGAAGAACTGTAGCTTATTCTGGTTCTATTAGTCCATGTTTTTCATTGTGATAGCTCTCATAGCTGGACTTAATTCTACCAGCTTTCAGCATGTGCTGTTTTGGCATACAAACGTGACCTTGCATTTAGTCACTTTTGTCTTATTTTACTTAGAGTATTTATACTTAGATACTACTTTATGTTTGAAATATACATCATTATACATTGCTGTGGGTTTTTTACATGCATGTATGCTTTTTTTTTTGTGAAAATGCTTAATGTTTAAGCTGGACTGGACCTGTAGATCCTTTTTAACCACAGATCAGTCCATCTAACATAGTATACAGCAATGTCACACTAGTACTGTTACACAGTGATTAATAATAAAAATCAGCAATTACACTAGACAATGGACACTTTTTGAATGACTATAACATCAGCCATAGACATTAAATCCTTTTTGTGAGTTGGCCTATAAACATTCCAAGCCATGTTACAAATACCCCTCTTGAGAATTTGTCTTTTTATCCACATTCCTTACTTTTTGCAAGATTTTGTTCTCATTCATTGGTTTTATTTTGTTCTCTAATGTACCTTTAAAAGTTTTTTTCCCTTTCCTTAATCTGGGGCTTGGACTTTCTCATTAATCTGCCCCATTTCCTTCTGTTTTATCTGATATGATTAATTTCTGCTTGTCCTGTGTCACTTATATTCCACAAATGCAGTTCTTTTCTCTTAGATTACCCCTGCCAACTAGTTTGTAAAGCCACAGTGGCTTTAGCCATTATTTGTTGATTTGCTTAAGATAAATATGGTTTTACTTACTATTTGTTGATCTGCTTTAGACAATGACTGGTTACAACTGTAATGGCAGTTTCTAACAGTGACTGGTTAAACCTGTAATGGCAGTTTTTTCCCTGTGGTACTTACTCCCTCCTTTTAGACCATTCATTCTGTCTCCTTCTCTCTCTCTCTCTTTCTCTGGCATTTTCATTTGTCTGAACGTCAGCCTACCTGATCCTCAGCCCTTTCCCTTTACTATGGTTTAGAGGCTGCTTCATCCTTAACTTGTACCAGTTCTGTATCTCAGATCCTCTCTTGTACCCCTCCCCCATACGGAGGCCTGAAATCAAAGATTTTTTCCTCCCAAGTGGATTTTAATGCAAATACCCAAGACATGTACCACACAGCTCTCTCAATGTGGCTTTGTTGGTAGATGTTATCTTCAGTACCTAGTGCTCTGGTTCCATTCTATATTTTTTTAGTTTCCACCTCCATCAAAAATATTGTATTTTTTCTGCCAATCTAAGTATTCTTTCTGTCACTTGATTTGTCCTTTTATTCACCCTTAAAGTGTATAATAAATCCTAATCAAAATGTAGTGCCATTGTCTTCCTCTAAAGTGACCAGCAATATCCATTCTCCATTTACATATTACCGCCTCAGTCCTTTCCTTTTCCAGAGAGCTGTTCCTTCCCCACTCTTGTTTTGCCTGCGTCTTCTGTGCATTCATTTTAATAAAACTCACCACTTTGGCTAATACTGTGCAGTTCGTAGCACAGGAAGTAGAATCCTATTGGTAGGATATTGAGGGCCTATTATACTAGGAAATCACCTGGGTATTGCTATTTGTTGAAACATCTATAGAAAAAAGGTGGGTGGGCTAATGGTTAAGGTGTTTGCCTTACAAACACAAGGTGTGGGGTTTGAGCCTCACAAGAGATAATTGGCTAGGTTTAAAATGCTCACAAGGGCAGTTAGCTTAGTACTAATCTATGAACCTATGAACAATTTGGTAAACAACAGTGGATTTACTCATTTCCAGAAGGAGCTCCTGGTTTCTATGATTCCCTTCCACCTTTCATCAGAAACATTGCATCCTATCCAATGTATAGATCACTGTTCCTCAAACACGTAACTAATAAAAGGTCCTGTAGAAGCTTCACCTAGTCTGGCAAAAATGTCCTATCTAGGACTGCACTGGCAATGTAAATACATGTCCTATGTTAGCTTTTAACATTATCTGAGCTACTATTGTATTCATTGATGTTTATTCTCATGTCTCTCACTTCTTATACATGAAGTACACCTGTTTCTATTTGTTTTGTACATGTGACTTTATTTATATTAAACATTGTCCTTTCTACGTGAAAAAGCCACAGATTCTCTGTTTGTACTTTATCAGTATTTGCTCCTGTTTAGGCCCGGATCATGACTGAAAAGGGTCCTTATGTGAGCTCATGGGTGCTGTTATAAAATAAAGTAATTTATGGTCTGCACCTATGATCAATGCATGATGCTGTTTTCCTACAAAAAAATATTTTTGAAGACATGGCAGGTGAGGGTAGACAGGTCTTCAGTTGAAGAGTCAGGTGGGGTGTGCATGGGTTGCTGATGAATATTTTGTTTTAGGAGAAGAAGAATAAACAAAATGTATACTAAAGGACTTTTTTTATTTGAGTGATAATGGATGAACACTAGCAAATGATAGATCTAAGGGTTTTTCTCTTCTATATTTACTCAGCAAACCCCTTTGATCTAACTTTGTTAACTTGGTCAAACTTTTGGTAACTGACACAATGCATGTTGGACAACTGCAGTGCAGCAGGAAGCCATGTCCTATGCAAAGTTGGCTGCCAGGATAGTCCTAGTAATTTTTCAGCAGTGACTAGGCCATAGAGTATGAACATTAATGAATCCACTCTAACAAATGGCAAGGTTAAGCTATAATGCTGACATGTAAGCACAAACTGTCCAAAATTAAAATAAAAATTAACTTTTTATTAAAAATCAAATATATCAGTCATACATAACGATGAAGGTATGGATCTAATGTAAGACGTTTTAAGTACAGTTCATGTAGTGATGAATTTATTAGATTAATATTTTAATACTCTACTAAACAGTAAAGTATTTTTATTTGTTGTTTATTATAAAAAAACATTTTAGCAGTTATAAGCTCTGCAGTAGCCCCTAATTATGATAATATTTACATGGCAAGGTGGGAGGAAAAGTACGTATGTAAAACAGACACTGTTTAGAAATGTTCCACATTGTTGCCATTTTACTGATATTTTTTCTTGCCACATTGTTGCCATTTTACTGATATTTTTTCTTGCCACATTGTTGCCGTTGTATTGATTATATTTTTTCTTGCAGTCGGATATAGTGGAAGAACTGAGGCAGGTTGAGGATTATTCAGACAATATAACTATTAGCTTATAATTTACGATAAATTATAACAACAAACAGATAGTGTTTAGATGCAGAAGTAGCTAATAATATGGGTACTTACTGAGGGTAAATACAAGTATTTGCAGGAAAGAATCGGATATAAATGCTTTTGGCTAGGGCAAGTATTTATCCAAAACATATTTTTAATGGAATTCTACATTTACAAATGCTAAGCTATTCTGGGCTGATCACAGATGACACAAAGTTTCAACCTAGTCTGGATAAATTCAATACAGAATTTATAACAGGATAGAGATGGGATGAGATTAGCAGAAACATTGAGAAGACAGATGATAGAATAGTTTAACTTTGCCTTGTTTTTGGAACATATGGGTGTGGATACTATGGAACTCCAGACCACAGAGGAGTGCTTTTTTCACTTACTTATTTTTCAAACATTTTAGTTGTTTGTAATATTAGCAAATTGAATTTGTCTACTTTGATATCAGTGCTGTAAATTACAATCACAAAATGAGTAACCATTTAAATTTCCTTTAAACATTGTCCTTATTATGTAAAATATTTGTTATATTGTAAGAATGACAATTAGTACAAATAAGGAGATGGAATACATGTGGGGCATGTATGTGTTGTAACTGCAATGTATGTACATATACAAAATGGATGGATTATTTCAGACATTTCTGTTACTGATAAAGGTGTGCTCTATCATCCAGTATTCTGATAACAATATAACACCTTATGTATATTGTGGAATGTCTAAGGGAGGTTCCCGCTTTTATCTTGGGGAAAGGTGTTACAAAGTTGAAGGACAGAATAAGTTAACATCTCTCATAAATTAAATGAAAGCTATATAGATATAAGATTATATATATTTACAAGTAAAAATGCATAACTCAGTTTCAAGTCTGAAGTATTTGATAATGTTTTATACAATAAGAAACATGGGAGAATAAATACTTTAGTGGAAATGAAAGAGTTGCAATGACCTATTTTATTAAGTACTACAAAAATACCAAACTTAAATGAGTCTGTCTGTTTGTCTGTCAATATTATTCTTAAAATAAGATGATAGATTAATTTATTAACCAATTAACCACTTAATTATTGCATAATGTGTTTGGTCTAACTGGTAGATCTGATGATGTCAACTGGTTTGCATTTTTTTAACAAGAAGAAAATTTCTTTTTGGTAGGTTCATAGGTAATTACTAGGCAAGCTGCCCTTGCAGGCTACTTTAAGCCCAGCCAATTTCCCTTTTTGTGCTTGAAATAGCCTATTGCATTTGGTTATATATTGGCCTTACCCATCCCATGGTCAATAATCACATATTACCCCTAATGAGAGTAACTGTGATCATACCATAGATAATTTGAGGGATCCATGCATGGGAGTAAGCACTTGGGTGCTCTCCTTGTCCATCAGTGGGTACAAGGGGCATTCCGTGGCAGTTTTTTTGTCATTAGAACTAGTGAACTACTGCTTTTAATCCTTGTAGATAATTATTAGTTATTATAATGGTGACATATAACATACACTGCCATATCTTCAGCATAACATATAGTACATACTACATACATACACACACACACACACACACGTATATATATATATATATATATATATATATATATATATATATATTATACATATGTATGTATACACACACATATATATATATATATATATATATGTATATGTGTGTGTGTGTGTACACACACACACACACACACATATATATATATATATATATATATATATATATATATATATATATATATATATATATATAAAATCAAGAGGAAAAGAATCAGAAAGTAAGCAAACCAAACTAAAATATGTCATTACTACTGCTTTAGGGAAAAAAGTAATTTTAGAAATGAGACTGAAAATATTAGCAGCTAGGTGAAAAAAGTATCAGCTTTACTGCCATGTGTTTCCCGAAAATTACAGAAAGCCGGTTCATATACATCCTACTGCAGAGGGTCAGCAGTGCTCACAATGAGTAACATGTATGTGGGAGGGGACACTTCGTAAGGGTGCTAATGACTACAATGAATCATTATTTTCTAACTCTGCCAATAGACTGGGCATACCTAAGGATAATTACATGATATTTGACTCTAAAAGCTCCAGTTAATAGAACACAGACTGAAATTTCCTTGGATGTCCCAAGGAAGATCATTTCAGTCACAAGGTGACCCAGAACAAAGGCTTTATAGTATACATATAGCACATAGACTGAATTAAAACAAATCATTGCTTGAAGGTGCCTTTCAAAGCTGCTTGTATAACTGTCAGAAAAAAAAAAACAATATTAAAACAAATGCATAACAATAGTGGCCTTAGACATAAGAAGATGTAAAGAATATTGGTGGTGTAGACAAGTGCAGATAAAAATCAAAGGGTCCATTACCATGAAGATACTTCAAGGCTTTCTTAAAAGGCAAGAAGCCAAGGCAGCCCGTAACCTGCCAAGTTATTGAATTTCAAAGGATTATCTTCTCCTTCTGAAAATGAGGGTCAGTCTCTTACTTCTAATCCAACCTCTGGAATCTCTAGCAATCCTTCTTTGTCTAAAGGTAACTTATTTACACTTAAGTGGCATGTTTAACTCCCATTTTCATACAAACCTCTCTAGCACAGGAAAATACTTGTGGCTAAGTGGCTAAGGTATTGAAGGGCACAATGATTCACGCCTACTGATGGCTGAGGATACACTAGTATAGGATTTACAGTACATTACAACGGTGCATTTCAGTCACCATCTGAAAAGCAGAATGTTCTTTACATTCACTTTACATTTTCCTAAGTTAGATTTAGGAACTTTTAATTCATTAGGGACACAGCAGTGTTCGGGTGGGATTTATTTCATTAACATTAGACACTGTAAACTTACTACTGAATGAAGATGTCATTGCAATTTCTGTGTAGTCATGCACTCAACACGCTGTCTGTAAATCTGAAGTTGTCTTTCTCTAACTGCATTGTAAACTTTTGTCGACTGAAAAATATTTGTTATAAATCTGCATTTTATTGTCTTTTTCTGCACCGTAAATAATTTGCTTTTCTAACTAATGCACTATCTCTTAATACTTCACATCCTAAACTATTGCTCTTATGGGCATAGGTTATGATAGAAAAGTGTCTGGTGACAAGCCAACCAACCTGGTTATGAAATGTTAATAAATAAATACATTTCCTCTATATTTCTTTTGAATGACTGTACTGGTATAAGAAGGAAGTGCTGATATTTTTGATGTAGATTCTCAGCATTATGGATGAGAAGCAACCACCATGTAAATAGCATGTAGCATGAAGTTTCGCTGTAGTACCAATCACTCATACCCACAGGCAGCTGAATTAAGATATTCTCTTATACTGGGGGACATTCTGGCCTCAGAAGTCTCCATTTTGCAGGAACATCACTCCATTTGGAATAGACTGTATTGACAAAATCTTTCTCTGAATGGCTGATCATCAGTTTATTTTAGGAGTCACACATTTATCTCACAACACTATCTGTGATGGGAGTGTTGCTGAAGTCAAGTCATCATATTTTTAATGTATGATTTCACAAACCACTTCAATGGGATTCCTGGAACAAACAGGGATCTCTTTTTGAACTGAAACTTGCAAGCTAGGAATAGAACTCACTTCAACTGCAAGACAGAGTAAAAGAAAGGTGTTGGGGGGTGGATACAGTAAAAGAAGTACTAGCTAACTCAGCAAAATAAAGAAGTCATTGATTGAAAGGTACTCAGATGACTAAACATTCCTATTAAATAGATAATCTAGAAATTATTTCCTTAGTCTAATACACCTAGGGATGTGATTTATCAGTTAAACCTGCCTCAGAAAAAGTTAAAACATGGCCACACAACTACACATGCATGAACAGATGTGCACACACTTCCACATGGTGCAGACACTATATTCCCTCTACTAATAAGAATGCTAGTTGTGACTTCCCAGAGGAATCTCATTTAGTTAATCCCCAGTGTGCCATTGCCCAGTTTACTGAAATTCCCCTGGATAAAGAGATGGTAACTTAAGCTATGTATGTTATCTCTCCTCTAGCATACTGCCCATTTGCTTGACTACCCTGCCATTTCTGTTTCTCACACAACTGACTAGAAGCAACAGTTGTGCTAGTAGGAGAAAGGTCACAAATGGCCCAAACCACGTTATCCTCATAATTAGTTGTGACATAAATATGACTCAGTCCAACACCGGCCAGCCAATCCCATTCAGTATTTTAGCAGTGGTACAGTCTGTTACATTATTTATTTCATGGCACTCACGTTCATTCTTATCTTCTGTCAGCCCTTCACCCACTCTCTCTTTCACTCCAGTTGTATGGATATAAAAAATGCATGCTGATGCAAAGACTTCATGTGGGTCTCCCTATCTGCTCTGTGTCAAGTTTTGGAAAGGCTTAATGCAGCATCACTAGCACTGTACTCAGTAACTTAGCGTACCTCTTGAAAGAATGAAGGGACTGCTGTAAAGATTTCTCTTTAGCTTGCAACTTGCATGTGCAGTGACCACAGAGTTGATTGATATTAGTAGAAGCGATATTGGGAACAACTCCCCTGTAAAGGAGATGTGGGGGACTTTGTCCTTATGTAAAAAGAACTTGTTTCAAAACAAATGAAGTTGGACCTCTTTTTTTTCTCATTTGGAAGGACATTGTTCAAAAGAATGTCACAGATTCCACCGGAAAAAATGTGCAAACATTACTTGATTTGTCTTACAGTACAATATAATACACACAGCTGACATGCTCTTCATGATGGATGATTTTGTCAGATTTAAATCAAAAATGAAAAGTGAAGAATTGTGTTTTCTATATTAGCAAAGGCCTTTTCAGAGCTCTTAGTCTATAAATACTTGACTTCAAATGACATCTTAAAAGAAGCCATGGCCATAGTCTTTGGAATTTTGAAAACTGGCTCAGGGATAGAACCCACATGGTCAGAATAGCAGGTGCTATGTCAGACTCTAAACCAGTTACAAGTGGTGTCCCACAAGGCTCAGTCCTGGGACCTCTCTTGTTCGGTATATATTTCTTCGAGGTACAGGCTAACATGGGTGGACTATGGCTGACCAAGTTCGCAGATGACTGTAAACTGGGTGCCGTAATCGACTCTCCGGCTGACACAAGCATCCTCCAAAAGGGTCTCACAGAGATGGATAACTGGAGTCAGAGCCATGGCCTAAAGCTAAATGCCAAAAAGTGCATAGTCATCCCCTTTGGGAAAAACAAAGTGCCCACAAATTACCACATAGGTGGTAATCCATTAAGTACGGAAGAAGTAATTAGGGACTTGGGGACCCAAGTAGATAGCAATCTCTCCTTTGACAATCACGTTGCCAAAGTGGTTAGAAAGACCTTCTATATATCCCACCTTATCACGAAAGGGTTCACATCTAGATCAAGAGAGGTCATTGTGCCCCTCTACTCATAACTTATCAGGCCCATAATTGAGTACAATGCCCCATTTGGGATGTACCTTACCTGACACCTGCAGCAACTGGAAAGACCCCAAAAGTATCTCACTAAGAGGATCAAGGGGCTCAAACAGATGCCCTATGCAGTTCGGCTAAAGAAACTCCAGCTCTACTCAGTTGCGTACCACCTACTCAGAGGCAATCTGTGTCTGACGTATAAAGCCATGTCCAACCCAGAATTAATGGACATGCTTCACCTCAGGAAATCCAAATCCCTTAGAGCTACATGCTCCAGGGACTTGAACCTCAGCACAGAAATAAATAGGACATGATGGAGGGACAGATTCATATCCCAGAGGCTCCCCTTACTCTGGAACAAAATCCCAATCCATGTTAGGCAGAGCCCCTCACTGACCCTCTTCAAGAGAAATCTTGACGAGTGGATGGGAGATCGTAAGTTTACCCCGGGATCTCTTCTGTGTCCCTGCTTGACAGAGGTACAGTAAACTAACCTTAAAAGGGCTACCTTCTGTGACCTACTATACAGAGGCACAGTCAACTAATCTAAAAGGGTGGCGAAAGCCAAACACACTCTGGCTAGGCTTATAAATGCCCTAGGGCAGATAGCCTAGTATCAACCTATGAACCTATGAATAACATAAGAAAGCAAAGAACCAGAGAATGGGATCCAGCAATATTCCACCTTCCTGTGATTAATGATTGCTATAGCGAGCTAAATGCTGAAGCAGATGGAAGCAGATCTGTCATAAACAGTGAGGGGCAGTGTGATTTGTAACCCTTCCTTCTATTTGTAGCTTGGGGTATACCCCCAGCAGCAAAATACAGGGAAAAGAAGACATAACAGCATTTTCCTTTCCAGGACAGAGTCACTATGCCTCAGTAGACAATGCTATAACTATCTGTAAATGAGAAAATATGAAGTAACTCTGTACTGTCTGAAGACATAAAAAGGTGTAGTATAAAAGGGCGTTATAACTCCATTGCCTGATGATATACGAAGCCAGCTAACTAAAAATGACAGCAAGGACCACCTTTTAATTAAATTCTTTAACTTTTAAATTGCCTTTCCAAAAAATTGTACCAACCAATTGGAACACCATTGCATAAGAAATTCTAGAAATTAGACCCAATTTAGAATGCAAGTTAAGAACAACCTATAAAAAGAACACGTACTCGTTTCAAAGATCACGGTTATAGTATGTGATCATTCAGCCCCTTTAGTGTTAATATACCACTTCTGCTGTATATACTTAGCATGTCACAAGCACTGATCTAGTTCTGCTTCCGAAGCGTCATGGCAGAAAAGGTCCCCCTGGGCCAACCTACTTATCTGATCATCAAAGGGATAAGGAAACAAGCAAACAGTGACTTTAGTCATCTGCTCTCACTCATATGTTTGTTGCTATAATTGTGGATAATATCTACCCATCCATCTATCCATCCACATCCTTTTTTTTCAGATTTTTTGCACATGGGGTCGGGGTGTCACTTCAACAGTGACAATCATCAAGAGTCCAAATATACCAAATTCCACAGCAATGGAAATAACAGCACGGACTAAAAATAAATTATTTAATTTCTGATTCTGGTACCCCGGCCTTCACCTTCAATGGAATCATCAAGAGCCAAGGTTTACACCGCCATGTGGCTAGCCCTGCCGAGATAGTTCTTCCACACAACACACTCGCACAGTCACACCTATGGCCAATTTAGAGTGTCCAAATTTACCTATTACATGCTGCTCATTTATTACAAATATATATTACCCTAAGTTACTCTATAAAAATCATAAGTACTGCATCACTCTATGTAAATGTTTATTATGTTTACCATAATAGTACTGCAGTTATATGTACAGTACCTAACTAGGTAAATGTTTACTTGTCAATGACTCCCTCTATTGGCTTACTCATGACCAAAAAGGTATTTGGACTACCTGACCTACCTTACTAATACATGTAAAATAAATAAATAAAATAAATATACTAGAAAAACATTTTATGGGGTTTGGCATTTTAAGCCAGAACACTCAATCATCACACCTTGCATTTCTTCTTATATCTACTGCTACTAAAACTGTCAGTTTGCTTTAATTAGTGTACTTTACTTAGCTTCTAAATTTTGCATACATGCAGCTGTAATAAAATATTAATAGGTAATGATAATAACCAGAAATTGCACTTAAACACTGGCATAAATTACCCATAGGTATGCCATGTGATTGGTAAATGGGTGAGTTGAGTGAATGTGCATGTGTCCTGCAATGGACCAACATCTGACCCAGAATTAGTTTCCCTGCTTCTTGCTAGGATAGGCTAAAGATCCCCTGTGACTCTGAATGGCTAAAGCAGGTATCAGGGAATAAATCACCAGTATACTTCTGGAATCTCAACAAAAGAAAATGGAACTTAATTTTTATAAGAATCACAGATCTTCCATGATCATGACTGTGGGATTAGCTGATTTCATTCTGCAGAAAGTTACGGTCATCTTTATCTCTCTGAAACGATGCTTATCTACAGGTCTGAGCAGCCATGATGCACATGAAATGGGTGTGAGAACCACTATTGACCACTGGAGACCTAGCTGGAGTGGTTGGGATGAAGGTGGCTTTGAGTAACCCTCCTTCTTAGAGGAAGGCTTGAATAAAAATAGTAGAGGTGACTCATAGAAGGGACTTAAGGATTGTCACTGCTAAATATAGTATTGGGTAGGTAAAAAAAAGGCTATAATACCTCTTTGCTGTTCTCCACATGCCCAACTCCTAACTGGTACACATATCAGGCACAGGACATTATCAAGAGCCATTAAAGCTTTATCAGCAAAAAGAGAAAGTCCCTGCATTGGCCCAGTTCTGTAGTAGTGGTATTCAAGGATGCATGAAGGAAGGAAGCAGCGGCGTCCAACCATGACAAAGTTAAGTGCTGCATCGGTAACAGAAGGGATGAACCTGCCCTAATGGACTAAAGGGAGAGGACAGAGAAAGGAAAAGAGTGATGACTCTGGCAGCTAACACTGGGTAAGACAGCGATTCAGGTTGTAGCCTGCTATAGGTCTCCAACCATGTCCCAAGACTCACACTCCATGTTCCTAAGCACCCTGGAGAACATTAGGGTCAAACCTAACACTGTCATACTGAGCGACTTCAACTACCCCTCCATTAACTGGGAAAAAGTACAGTTTTGTACCTACCATAAATGTAGATGTTCGAGTGTACACCCTGCTACAGTCATCACACTTGGGTTATCCTGTCGTCAGGCGGTCCCGCAGTCAGCTGGAATTCCAAAGTCTTGGTCCGGCGTTGGTTGCTGTTGCTTCTTCCCTGACGTCAGTGCACCAGAGGTATATATAATGCAACCAACTCCATTTTCTTCAGTTTTTCTTGCCCCAGATGTCAGGTGCCCCCAAAAAGGTGGTCAGTAATTAGTACCAAATTGAGTAAACTTTGCACAAACACAAAATCCCTTCAGCTGTAAGCAAATACATCAGGAAGGTATTGTAGAGATTTAGCCAGTTAGATAAGAGGGGATGGAGGGAGGGTAACCTGGACTGCAGCAGGGTGTACACTCGAACATCTACATTTATGGTAGGTACAAAACTGTACTATGTTCATCGTGTTACCCTGCTGCAGTCATCACACTTGGGTTGAATCCCAAAGCTAAGGATGGGTGGAGGAATCACAGAGGGTTAGAGGAGGCTAGAAGGCCCTGCAGAACTGCAGTGGCGAAGCCCGCCCTTGTCTTAGAGTAAAGTGGTAAGTGAAAGTGTTTGGTAAAGGTGTGTATTGAACTCCAAGTTGCAGCTTCCAAAATTTCCTTGGTTGGAACCCCCCTGAGAAAGGCTGTAGAAGTAGCTGTTGCCCTGGTAGAGTGGGGCCTAATGGTAGCAGGAACTGGTTTTCCATGATGGGTATAGCAGAAATGTATGCAATGACCTATCCATTAGGAAATGGTTTGTTTTGATATAGCCTTCCCTTGTGAAGCTGTAGCATAGGATACAAAGAGCTGGTCAGATTTTCTGAAAGTCTTAGTTTTGTCCAAGTAGTAACAAAGTTGTCTGTGAATGTCCAAGGAATGCAGGAGTCTCTCACCTTTGTTCTGTGGATTTGGGAAGAAGGTGGGTAAGTGGATGGTTTGATTTAAATCCACACTGGAAACCACCTTAGGCATAAAGAAAGGATTAGTTCATAGAGAAACTCTGTCTTGATGGAAAATGAGGAAAGGTTCCACTGCCATTAGTGCCTGTAGCTCTGAGACTCTTCTAGCTGAAGTTCTTGCTAGCAGCAAGGCAGTCTTCCATGATAGGAACTGTAGATCTGCAGAGAAAGCTGGCTCAAAGGGAGGTAGTGTTAATTTTTCCAGATCAAAATTGAAGTCCCATGTTGGTGTAGGTGCTCTCCTGGGTGGTCTAATGTTTTTTGCCCCTCTGAGGAACTGCCTTAGAAGTGGATGTGAAAGTAAGGGTGGATCCGTGTTGTAGTGGGCTGAAATAGCTGAAGCATGGATTTTAATGGAGGAGAAAGAATGTCCTTTATGCAACATCTCAGTTAAGTACTGTAGAATGTGAGGCATGTGAGGCTGAATTGTGTCTTGGCCTTTGGCTTGGTTCCAGGCACAAAACCTTTTCCATTTGTCCGAATAAGCCTTCCTGGTGCTTGGCCTCCTAGCTTCCAGAATAACATCCATAACTGCTTGGGAAAGAGGAGCTGGCTGGATGCTTAGTTGATTTTCCATGCAGCCAGATTTAAGGTCTTGAGCTGGCTGTGAAGAATCTGATTGTTTTGTTGTGTGAGCAAATGGGAAATTTGTGGCAATATCCAAGGTGGGCCGTGGGCCATGTTCCTCAATAGTGGGTACCAGTGCTGGCATGGCTAGTCTGGGGCTATGAGAATCAATCGTGGTCTCTCCTTTTTGACTTTCAGAAGTACCTTTGTGAGGAGAGGCAATGGAGGGAAGGCATATACTGTCAGGTTTTTCCAACTGAAAGAGAGAGCGTCCACTTTCCAAGTTTGATGGTGGTGTCCTTGTACAAAATTTAATTAGTTGGTAGTTTTGAGGACTGGCAAACAGGTCTATGTCTGGAAGGCCCCATTTTTGAGTTATCATTGTAAATACTTGTGGATCTAGTTTCCACTTGTGGGGATCCATGATGTTTCTGCTGAGGTCGTCTGCCAATGTATTCTTCTTTCCTGGCAGGAATTGAGCTTGTAACTGAACTTGGTAAGCTAGAGCTGTGTTCCATATGATCATTGTTTGCCTGCATAGAGGGTAGGAGTGAGTACCCCCTTGTTTGTTTATGTACCACATTACTGTGGTGTTGTCCGTCTTTATTGTAAGTTGCCCTGGATGTAATAGATTCTTGAAGGCTGTCAGAGCTTTCTGTACAGCTAGCATCTCTTTTTGATTGATGTGTAGATTCCTTTGATCTGCAGTCCATACGCCTTGAGCGCACTGTTCTGCCATGTGTGCCCCCCAGGCGTAGTCTGATGCATCTGTTGTGATAGTTTGCCTGGCTGGGGGCAAGGTGAAAGGCTGACCCTTGTTGAGGTGACATGCCTGTGACCACCATAGAAACTCCTGTTGTAGGCAGGGAATAAGAGATATCATTGTGTCCAAGCTGTGGCTATGTTGAGACCATACGCTTTTTAGGTACCACTGTAATTTCCTCATATGCAGCTTTGCAAATGGTATTAGTAGTATGCAAGATGCCATGAAGCCCAAGGCCTGCAGAATTTTTCTTGCAGTTAATTGGGTCTTTGTTGCCATTGTTTTGAAATATTGAGTCAGTTGTAGCTGTTTGTCTGGCGTCAGATAAGCCTTCTGGGCCATTGTATTCAAGCTGACACCCAGGAATGTCATATTTTGTGAGTGTACTAGTTTTGACTTCTTTTCGTTTACTGTGTACCCCAGGCAATTTAGTAGATGTTTTACAAAAGCCAGATGATGTAAGAGAATGTCCTTGTTTTCTGCTTGGATGAGGCAGTCGTCCAGGTATGGGTATATTTGAATTCCTCTTTGTCTGCAGTATGCAATTACTGGTGCCAAGCATTTTGTGAAGACTCTGGGGGCAGTCGATAAGCCAAAGGGCAGTGCAGAGAATTGGTAATGGGTTGAACCTGCAATGAAACGGAGGTATCTTCTGCAACTTTGTCTGATAGGGACATGCAGGTATGCCTCCTTGAGGTCCAACGTTACTAGCCATGCTTCCTTGCCCAACATGGGAAGAAGCTGCTGTAGTGTTAGCATCTTGAATTTGGGTACTTGTAAGAAGGTGTTTAGAAATGAAAGGTCCAAAATTGGTCTCCAGGCATTGTCCTTTCTGGGCACTAGAAAGAGTCTTGAGTAAAATCCCTGACCTTGCTCTCGAGTAGGTACCAGTTGAATAGCTCTCATGTCCATGAGAGCTGTAATTTGTTTTTGTGCCTCTGCCCATTGATTTTGTGGCAGGTTTGGCATTCCTCTTTTCATTGGCAAGGTGTGAAAATGGAATCTGTATCCTCGTAAAATTATGTCTAGGACCCATTTGTCCTTTGTGACAATGCGCCAGTTGTCTGAAAAAAGTGCGAGTTTTCCTCCCAAAGGGGCTGCCAAGAGAGTATTGCTTGGCCAGATGAGGTGCAAGTCATTGAGTTTGCCTTCTGGTAGATTGGGACCTGTCTTCTCCTCTCTTCTGTGTTGTAGTGCCCCATTGGCGAGGTTTGTACTGGCTTGCGGTTGTCCTCTGCCTGTTGGACGTCTGTATTTACCCGTCTGTGGTCTGTCCGTAGCTGGAAAGGACCAATTTTTTTGTTGACCAGTTTCTGCTGAAGTGAGGGGGCTGTACCTGTAGGAAATCTTTGACTGTCTGCATAGATTTTGCCTTATCCTCCATTTTCTTTAAGACTTCTTCTGCTTTAACTCCAAAAAGAACATCCTGCTGTAAGGGAGCATCTAGAAGCTTTGCTTTAACATGATCAGGCAGAGTTTGTTCCTTTAACCAAGCATGCCTATGTATAACAGACCCAGTGACAGCTGCTCTGCAGGAGGCCGCCAAAGAATCAAACCCACATTGTAAGGTACGTTTGCCCACCTGTTCAGTTGCATGCAACAGATCCTGCATTTCTTTCAATTCAGACTGTTGAGGGAGAATGGTCATTTTTTGCTTTAACTGAGGATGGCATAATGGTTAAGGTGTTTACCTGGCAAACACAAGGTGCAGGGTTTGATTCTCACATGGGGTAATTGGCTAGGCTTAAAATGGCCCACAAGGGACAATTAGCCTATTACTAACCTATGATTAGAAATTGCTGATACTTAAGCATGTGAAATTGGCAATTTAGTGCCCTCATAGCTAGAGTGGCTGAGGTGTAAACCTTTTTCTCCCACCTGTCTAGTGCTCTGGAATCCCTCTCAGAGGGTACAGGATTTTTAGCCATAGAAGCCTTAGCCCCTTTGGGACCCTGGGAGATTGTCTCTGGGTCAGCAACAGGGCTTTTATAAAGAAATTTGTGGGAATCAGGCACTCTATAGTATCTGTCAGGCTTGGCCGGAGCAGGAGGTAGAGAGTCTGGGTTCAAACTGGATTCTAAGTAAACATCATCCACAATGTCTAAAACTGGTGGGATGGCAAGTGGTCTGTGCTGGGGGAGCAAAAGAAACTCTCTGAGCCTTTTCTTCGGGTCAGAGTAGTCCTGACCTTCCCAGTGGAAATGTTCCCTCATAGTGTGTAAAGTTTCCCCAAAGGAGTAGTCTTCAGGAGGAGAAGCTGAGGGAATGGAATCCTCAGCATCAGAATCTTCATAAGGGGAGAAAGAGTAATCTTGGTCCTCAGAGGAGTCTGAAGAAATGGACACTTGTTCAGAGGATGCATAATCTTCCTCTTGTCTAGGCCTTTTGTCTGGAGGGGGCTGGGAACCCCTGATTAAAGAGATTAAATCTTCAGCCATTTTGAGCATCTGTTTCTTAGGCATGGGGCCTTGAACAGGGGACTGAAGTGTAGTCCTTTTAGATTTAATAGGAGTCTTCGTCTTAGGATACGTTTTAATGGTGAGCGTCGTCGGTCTGAAATCACCTTCAGAAACCGATGGCGTTTCTGCAGTACCGACATCTTTTTCAGCAATGTAATCGGTAGGGCCTGAACAAAATGGTTGCGTTGGCCTGGTACATTCCGTCAAAAGTTCCAAAGCGGTCTCGGGTTCCAGATCTGCGGTAGTCAGGGGCTGCGTCGGAGCCTCACTGAGGACCAGAGAACCGGAGACCGGACCAGTTGAGGCCTCAGAATCTCGCTTAGACCTAGGCTGTCTGTCCTTATCCTTGCATTTTTTTGTGCACGCCAGTAGTCGGTTGCTCCGATGGCATAGTGTAGTTAAATTTTCTACCGAAGTAGTGTTGTGTGAAATCAAAGCATCTTTTAATAGTACGCTTATTAAATCTAGCACAAATACGACAACTAGTGATGTCGTGGTCTGGGCCTAGGCAAGGTATGCAATAAGAATGAAAATCCTTATGAGGTATTTGCTTCCCACAAGAAATACAACTGTTAACATTTTCTGACATCGGTCTGAGGCAAGAAAAGTTTCCCCAACGGGGTACTTAGCTTTATAGAAGACTTCGATCTGAAATTCGAATTCGAAAATCTCAGGAGTCGGCCGACCGGCACTTGCGAACTGCTTCTGCTTCGGGCACCGCGCAGCAAGAAAGACTGAAGAAAATGGCGTCAGTTGCATTATATATACCCCTGACACACTGATGTCAGGGAAGAAGCGACAGCAACCGACGCTGGACCAAGACTTTGGAATTCCGGCCGACTGCGGGACTGCCTGACGACAAGATAACCCAAGTGTGATGACTGCAGCAGGGTAACACGATGAACATCTACTCATGTACCAATACACTTGCCCAATGCTTTCTGGAATTCATTAATTCCAATGCTCTGGACCAGCTCGTTCTTACCCCCACTACAGGTAGCAACATCCTTGACCTGGTCCTTACTAACATAGGCAACCATTGCTCTACACCAATAGTCAACTCCTCCCTGGTTAGATCCGACCAGAAACTAATCACCTTGGAAATCCACATCCACCCCCCCCTCCCCCAAAGGTAACCACCATGAAAAACTTCTCCAAAGCTAACTTTAGGCTCCTAAAAACAGAGGTGGCTAACTTCACGGAACCCATGCAAATGGAGAATAGTTGCATGACTGCCGAATCATACACCAATGCACTGTACGAACACGTACACAAATGCATGAATCTCGTCATAGCCAATAGAACTAAGATGCTCTCCTCAAAAAAAGGAAGCCAATCTGGAGGTCTGCTGCCATAAACAAACTCTACAACAGAAAGAGGAAACTGATGCGGAATAAGGTGAAGTCCCAAGCTGGGAAAAACTCCCTTATCAGCCTCAACAAAAGGTTGAGATCCCTCATCAAATCCTCTAAAGCTAGCTATGAAAACAGAATTGCAGCAGATAGTAAAGACAACCACAAGGCCTTCTATAATTATGTAAAAAATCTCCATGGCAATACCTAGATTTGCTCTGAGCTACTGCACAATGGTACCTTCTATACCGAGCCAACAGATATTGCCAATATACTGGCCGACAGATTCAGTGCTAACTTTACCCCTCTTTACCTTCCTTTTTTTGGAGGAGAGCATCTTGGTTTTATTTGGGGATGGCACGATTCATGCACAAGTGGATGTGCTCGTACAGTGCCTTAGTGTAGGATTCAGCACTTGAACTTTCAGCCCCCATCTGCATGGGTGTCATGAAGTTTGTCACTTCTAACTTGAGTAGCATGAAGTTGGTTTTGGAGAAGGTTTTTATGGAGGTTTCCTTACTGGGGGGTGGGATGTGGATATCAAGGGTGATTTGCTTATGGTCAGACCTGACCAATGAGGGGGTGACCAATGGTATGGAGCATCTATCCCCCGTGTTGGTAATGACCATGTCTAGGATATTGGAGCCCCTGGTGGGACAATGGATTAGTTTATCCAGGGCATTGGAATTTATGAATTCCAAGAACCGCTGGGAAAAGGTGTTGGTACCAGAGTAGTTTTCCCAGTTAATGGCAGAGTAGTTGAAATCACCCAGTATTAGGGTGTTTGGTTGTATCTTAATATTGTCCAGTATGTTTAGGAAGGTGTAGTGAGAATCTTGGTGTATGGTGGGGGAACTGTAGCAAGCTACAATTTGTATTGCAGTCTTACCTAGTGTTAGTTGCACCTGGAGAATTTCAGATGCATTGTGTTGGGCAACTAGCCTGGAGGTGTGAATATCCTTGGTGAATATGGACACTCCTCCAACTTTAGTGTTTCGGTCTTGGTTTGGTGGCCAAAAAGTGTGGTAAGAGTTGTAGCCTGGTATTGCAGGTGTGCTCTCTGGAGCCTTGAACCAGGTCTCAGTTACTGCACAGATATCGATGTTCTCCATTTTTAGGAGTGCCTCAAGAGAGTGCATTTTGAAGTTTAGACTTCTAGCATTGAGCAGCATTACCTTCAGATTTTGCATGCTTGTATCTGTTATGGTGGTGGTTTTGTCCTTTGAACCTTGCCTAAAAAAGGCACTCTAGGGGTGGCGAGAGCTTTAGCCAGTAACCTGAAGGTGCAGACCATCTCTGGCAAAGCATCGTGGTTTGTCAATCATGTCGTCCCAGGCAGACAGATACTGGATCCCCTTTGAATGACACCAGAAGCTGAGCCAATTGTTGAAGTCAATCATTTTGTCCTTATACTGTGGTATCATTCTGGGCAAAGGCAGTATGCTACTCAGAGCTAGGGTCATATCTGCCTGGGCTACATGATCCAAGAGCTCTTCCATGTCTCTTCTCATGTAGTCCAGGGAGGTACATCTCAAGTCATTCACTCCAACATGGACAATGACAGAGTCGTATTTGTACTTGTTGTGGAGTGACTTGAGTGCATGCATTATGTGGCGGATCCTGGCACCCGACAGGCAACTGACTGTAATGTTCTCCTTGTTCAGCCTGGTGAGTGGAACATCAGTGTGCCTGACTATAGAGTCATCTATGACTAAAGTGTCTTGCCTTAGGGGCTGTTGTTGGGTGACACACTGGTGTTGTGAGCTATATGTCACTTTGGTTGTGACTGGTGTTTGTTTGCATTTCAGCTTTGGAGGTCCTTGTTGCTTAGGCAGGTTAATGTTAAGGGCCTCTGCATATGTGGGTTTAGTGTTGCTATGTGTGGGTGTTGATGGTGTGGGTTTTGAAGGGCTATGTTTTGCTTGAGGTGTAGTGCAGGTGTTAACCTTCTCCTCTTGACTGTCTATCACAATCTTGGCTGGAGAGAGCTTTGCTTCCAGTTTGGCTATGTAAGTGCATTTCTTGCAGGTTGTAGTGTTGGGTGGTAGGAGGAGAGGGTTGTCTGTGTACATGAGGCAGTTGATGTATTGCCCTAGTATGCCCAGACTCACCAGGTGGACAGGAGAAATCACCGGAAGCTAACCCTTGAGCATGCCTTTTTAGGTGCTTTTTTGTAAAGTACAAGAGCTGTTTTCCCTTACCTTTGCAAGGTACTTTGCAATTATAGGCTATTTAGTATGAGTTTAAGGCTTCCTAGTGCTTTCCAGCAGGTTCTAGAGCAAGTGCTAGTCACAGGGGTTCAGATTTTAGTGCTACTACTGAGAAACCAGCTAGTTCTAAGGGAGAATTTGAAGAGTAGACTTTCTGGCACCTGAAATAGTTTAACCGTAGCCCGGCGGTGCTGCATGTTGTGAAAAATCAGCCCAAAATGGCTAAAAATACAATTTCACAGCTGGAAACCACTCCTCTAGTGTCAGGCAGTGCAATGCTCACCACTCCCAATGGTAAGCAGTAGGACTTTCCACTACTACAGCAAGGCCCGGATAGCTCTGAACACAGAAAATAAAGTCCTGAAACCAGCAAAGCCTGGGATCTGGACTATACTAGCTAGGAAAGGTGGGAAACGAGCAAACAAGATATTTCGTTTTTGGTTAAAACAGGCTAAACAATGCAATAGTACACTAAATAAACACAGAAAAGGCTAACGCACGTGAGTATGTAGCCCTAAACAGTAAATACAATTAAAACTCTACAAAATTAGCCATTTAAAACTTTTTAAATGAAGCAAGGCAAGTGCACAACTGAAAAATGATTTAAGAGGCAGTAATACAGTAGAATAAACCGCTAGTCTACATATACAGAAAAGTCTATATATACAGAAAAGCAGCTGAAGCACACAAACAATTCAGATGCAGAACAACCTAGAGCACTTGAGTTGTAGCAATATTAAGGCAAATACAGGTTTAATAAATGCACGAAAATATACTCTATATTTCCAAAATGTTTCAGAAGCACAGTCGGAATACAAGGATATTCAGACATTTTTTTTTCTAGAAAGGGAGAAAGGAGGAACAGAAGGAGATTCTCTCTGTATTAGGTAGAATGAGCTAATGACACTAGACTGGGAGGAGTGTCCAAGATCAAATTTAGAGTAGGGGGGGCAACTGCAAAGCCAGCAGGTATAAAGACAAGATGCCAATAGAGAGGGTGGGTGGGAGAAAACACTACAGAAATGTTTATCACAAGTGAGCCAATAGCTATGAAATACAGTACAAGTATGCAGTATACAATAAAAGTGCTATAAATATCTAAAATAAGCAATAACTATTACAAATAAGCAAAAAACAGGCTACTTATTGCTATATGTCACAGATCAGCTGCTTCATCTCAGATAGCTCTGTGAGTAGTGGCTGAAACACTCAGAAAGGCCTCAATGACACCAACAACTGGTGTCAGAACCATGGCCTTAAGCTCCATCCCAAAAAATGTGTTGTCATCCCCTTGGGAAAAACCCGGAACCCTTGAATTACCACATTGATGGTAGTCCACTGAACACAGAAGGTGTTATAAGAGATCTGGAAACACAGGTTGACAGCAACTTCTCTTTTGACCATCACATTGCCACTGTGGTCAGAAAGTCCTTCTATGTGGCACATCTCATTGCTAAGGGTTTTGCATCCAGGGAGAAAGAGGTCATTGTCTCCTTCTACTCTTCCCTTGTTAGGCCAATCATCAATTACAATGCCCCATTTGGCATGTACCTCACTAGACACCTGCAACAACTGGAGAGGCCACAAAAGTACCTCACAAAGAGGATCCCAGGGCTTAAACACTTGTCCTATATGGACAGACTCAAAAAACTCCAACTATTCTGTCTCATATCGCCTACTTAGGGGCAATCTCTGCTTGACTTACAAAGCCATGTCTGATCCAGCTCTGTTAGAAATGCTACATCTAAAGAAATCTCAATCCCTCCACACCACACACTCTAGAGACTTCAACCTCATTACCTCAATCAACAGAACATGCTGGAAGGACAGGTTCATGACCCAGAGACTGCCCATGCTATGGAATAGACTTCCCATGCATGTCAAGCAGAGCACCTCACTGGCCCTCTTCAAGAGAAATCTTGATGAGCGAATGGGAAATAGCAAATACACCCCAGGGATCACTCCAGTGGCTCTACTTGACAGAGGCACTAGGAAGTAAGGTCGGGTGGCATGATGCCAGGGCAATCCTATGGGCTAGGCTTGTAAAGGCTCCAGGGCCATTAGCCTAGTACACACCAATGAACCTTATGAACCTATGACACACTAATGTATCTCTCATGACAGTCTATCAAAGTAAAAGTAGGAAAGAGCATTGAGTTGAAAACAGTGGAATACGGACTAATAAGATAGTATGAAAAAAGAGAAGAAAGTTAAGTTGATGAAAAAGAGATCTTAAATTGGAAAAGAAACATGTCATGGACCTCAGGTCACCTTATCCAAATGTAGAAAGCAGTTGTGCCTTTGAACTAGTAGGCAGCTTGAATTGTTCCACTACTATTTTTTTAGTATTAGGTTCCCCATTCTGGTATTAGCTTTGCCAGCACTGCACTTGGGGGGCAGGGTACAACTTTCCAAAAGAACTGGGCCAAACACTGAAATAAAGATTGGGAAGAGATTACTTCTAAGGAACCTGTCTTTCAAATAGTTAAAGTATTCAACCCTGTGTTTTTTTCCCAGTAAGCAGTTCTCATGCCTTTCCAAGTTGTTTCAGATGGACTGACTGAAGGCTATAGAATGCAGTACTGTATTCAACAAGGGGTCAGATCTGTGAGGTACACAATGATACAAGGAATGCATGATGCACAAATTAATTAAAGAAGACTGAAAATAGAACATTTATAAGCTAAATAATGAAAGCTACTATAACTGATAAACACAATTAATGAATCTAAAAATGAATTCAGAAGTAGCTAGACTAAAGAAACAATATAAAATCACTACTACCTTCACCTCCATTGTGGTGGATTTATTCCCCTAACACCCCTTACTTAAATATACTAACATCACAGTTTGACAGCTGTAGAAAATGAGCAAATACTCTCTAAAGATGAAACCTAAACACCTAATATCTCCTCTACCTTTTATCTCATTAAGGACATCATAAACAACAAGGCCAAATACCTTCACATTTTCCATTCCTATTGTACATGATTAAATTGTCAAAAGTTGACAGAGGCAGTCCTGATATAGAGATCTGCCTGAGGGCGATCTGGTATTACATTACTCCAGTGTACCTATTACAAATCATCCTGCCTAAAATGAGCATGTAAAATAGAGCAGGTAATTGAAGATAGTCAAACAAAAGATGTAGTTGCTGAGAACCAATCATAAAGAATCAAGTGGGGAACTTTATAGACTATATTCAAAAAAAATCCTGAAATATCCAGATGTATGTCTAGTATCAGTAATATGCAGTGAATAGGGTATCTTCTTGGTGTACACAGTTGCTGCCTAACCATATGCCAGGACTAAAAGGATGTGGGATGCATGCAAGTGCGGCAGCATTTTTTGGCTAAAGAAACACATATGCACACTGGCCTAAGTCATTTGAAATGGTACCTAGGCATGTTTTTCTGGGTATGTGAAATTTTAATTCAGCATAATTGGCAATTCTAGCAGTATTTGAAGGTGCAGCAACATACATTTAGGTAAGAGTTCATGCTCTAGACCACATTCATTAACCTCATCAGTTGGCACTTCTGTTAACCATGTATGACTGGGGAGACTATAAAAATGCAGATGAAATACAAATTACATTAGTTTACTATTCACATCCATCGAGCTGTTCAGGGCAAGCAACTAAGAATGGAGAACAAGCTTCTTGGCCAGCCATAAAGTTAGGTTTCAACCATTATCTCCTTTGTCACTTTTGTTAACTAGGTAGGTCCAAAGTCTACTTAAAAGGCTACTAAAAACTCAGACTTTGAAATTATTTCTACATTTACAACCAACAAAACTATTCATGACAAGCAGTTTATTAATTCAAATGCAACACAAGTCTCCACATCTCCAGTGCCCAGCATGTAACAGAAAAAAATGTAACATATTTTCCCCAATCCTGTGCAGTCTAGTTTAAAATTTCAAATAAATTTATAATAACTTCATTTTTTATAACACCACTACCACAGAGTCAGAAAGATATTTGAAAATAGAACTTTAATCATGTGCAAAATGTGCAGATATATGACTGTGATTCAATAGGGTACAAGATGATGATGCCAGATACAAAGACATGCACACACAATTTTATTGTCATGCTAATACATACAATTTTAGCTGTGATGCAATAAAAAATTATTTTGCCCAGATATTCTTGACAGTAGTTTCATAAAATATCAAAGACATTAGTTACTGCCCTGTACTGACACAATTGTCTGTCACAGCTAAAAATTTTCAATCTGATAAGGAACACAGGTTTAACTGTGAACAGGTCACACAAAATGTCCACAAAAAAGGTGGGGTGATGCTTATGTTTTTGTACAGATCCCCATAATACACACCCATATGCATACACACAAACTTGCTTGTGACAGCACTCACATACATGCAAACTTACACACACACACACACACACACACACACACACACACACACACACACACACACACACACACACACACACACAAAGATGTGTTTATGCATGCACTACCATTGATAAGCCAGATTAATGGTTGTAACTTTATCAAATTATAGAGGCTTTGATCACTTTCATCCACAAAATACCTCATTAGCTACAATGATGTCCCTAACTGTGATCAAGTTACAAAAACAATGACCACAGTAATATATTTCAACTTGTTCAGACACACATTCACCCACTTATTGTAATCCCCTTCCACAGCCTTCAGACACACACACACACACACACACACACACACACACACACACACACACACACACACACACACACACACACACACACGAGAATGAACTGAGCTTTAACTGAAACATATGTTCATTTTAAATATGAATTTGTATAAAAAAATAGCTTGGCTTGACACAATGGACCTAAAATAACTGAAAATGCATTACTTAAATGGATGATCACATAAAAAATATTTTTATAATGATAACGATTTGACCTGTCATTGAAACAGTTTTCCCACTGTAAATATAAATTTGAAAAAGCAGTTTGCCTTTACCTTTTACACACTGAACAATGGGATTCTTATCAAGAACTTGAAAGTGTAAAGTAGATTATCAGGCACCATGTTGAGTGATTTGCCTCTTATCTCTCATGAAGAAATTAGGAAGTGTTATCTGATTTAAATTCATCAGACTCCTACCAGATAAATGAGGATGGACTCTGATGCTTGATTTTGGCCTTACTGTTGCTCATTGCATATGTATTGCTGTGTAATGTAGCAATTGCAGGGACATGTATTACACGCCAGACATATGCTGATGGCATTCAGGTATACTGCTTTTTTCTCTCTGGACCACATGATGCACCTTTCTTTGCTAAAAGACTGCTTGGACTGTCTGAGTGGATGACTCATAATTACGTAAAACTCTACCCCATTAAAATCAAAGCTATGCTATTGTACACCATCATTCATCCATATAATGTTCCCCATTCTCTACATTAATAACATAAGGAAGCTGTCTTGATGACATGCTAACACTGAAGGGCCATTTACTGGATATTGTAAGGACATCATATTTCCATATGAAAACATTGCCTGGAACAAACTGTATATTTTATCTTTGGACCTTGGGATGATGGACATGCCCTTCTGTTATCCCATACCATCTTGACTACTGCAATAAGCTCTTTTTGGAGCTTTCAAAGGTGATAAGGCTTTTTGGTAAGGGGCACAGAACTCAGTGGACAGGTGGCCAACTGGCACTCCTTGAATTTGTCATATTGTGTTTGTGCTACAGGATCTGTGATGGCTGCTGGTTGAAGCAAGATATGCTTCTAATAGTCTTACTTCCACCATGCATGCCCTGAGTCTTACTTATCTGAAAGAACTTCTGAGGCCTTATGTTTTAGCTAAGCAGCTCAGACCATCTGCTCAGGTCAGCAGCTGAGGGGTTGCTGGTGGTCCCCAGTAGAGACTTCTGCCAGTACCTCTCTTACTTTTCTTTACCCAGTCTTCTGGAGTCACCTGCGGGTGTTTGAGTTGGAATCTTCCTTTAGCAGGTCCATGAGGAACCATCTTCAGGAGTGTGCATTTTCAGTCTGGGAGAGGCAGTCATTCATTCTTCAAAACATCTAAGTTATTAATGCTAAAGTTTTGAATTTAAAATGGATTTATGTTATTTAATTAATGTTTCTATTTGCTCTGCCAGATATCTACACATTTGTGTGTGAGTATATATATATATATATATATATATATATATATATATATATATATATATATATATATATATATATATGTGTGTGTGTGTGTGTGTTTACCATTGTATTTCCAATTACTACAACAGCGAATACAGTAATAACGAGATCAGGAGATCATTAGAAAGGAATGTTGAGGACCACAGGAGCAGAAAATAATGAATGTCAAAACTTCCAACCAGTATGGACACTGAAACAAGTGCTAGCATGAGTCCAGAATGGAGCGCATGTCTGGCTGTTTGCTCCTGTGGTCCTCAACATTCTCATCTTTTGATTTTCTGGTCTTGTTATTCCCGTATTTGCAAATGAAGCAATCACAAATATGATAGTAAATATACATATATATATATATATATATATATTAAAAACTTTTGTACATATTTTTTTCTAATACTTTATGACCCATTCTACACAGATATCTATATAACCATCTGCTCCATTTCAGAGGTGGCAGTTATAATGAGCAGATAATAGGTCATTATTTTAGGATACAGAAAGGAATTTTTGAGATGTTCTTTCCATTCCAGCTATATACTGTTCAGCATGCCATGGTTGCTCACTGTATTCCAAATGTGGTCTCACCAACAACCTGAGCAGCTGTTCAATACTGGCTCCTGCAGGCATCACACCAGGCAACACTGCAGGTCTCACACTTCATGAAGTGTTTAATCGTGTCTGATTCACAAGCACTTTTGTGTATGCACCATATAAGTGGATTTTTCAGAACTGCAATGCATGCAGTTGGCCTGTCTCTAATAAATATGGTATTTATGCAGCAAACTTCCTTTGCTGATTTCTCATGGTAAAGCAAACAATGCTATTTTTTCATTGTTTATTTCAAGGTGTGCAGGGAGCAACTGCGAAATTAAGTAAGCAAGCAACTGTTGATGTGGTAGTTGTGCTAGATTAAAAAAAATCCTAGTTTTCAGGTGTGATTCTTTGGGAACTCGTGGTCAGACAACACACAAAGTACTCATAGCATCCAGGGTACTACACAATGGCTGGCTAACCAGTTTGCAGCAAGCCATCATTTGTTCGAAGCAGGTCAGCTTGGACTCAGGTTTCAAAGGGGGAGGGTGGGAGGTGGAGGAACAGGTAGGGTCAGGACAGGTCAGAAGGGTTAGGGTGGGATGAGCTGTCTTGGAAAGGCAGGAAACAAAGCAAATCAGTCTTTTCAATTTGTACCCCAGCAGCTTTCAAGTGTATGTGCAGTGTGAGTCATCTCTGTGAGCAAGTTAAGGGCCTTTTGATTTTTGTGTTGGCTCAGGTAGGATTGCCATCTTTCATCGTGGCTAAAACTGGAGCAAGTCCACACCGCTCATACCTCTCATAACCCTACTCATTTCCTCCCTTCTCTCACCCACTTTCCACCCATTTTGGGACATCATCATCATTTCATATGAGGGGAATGCCCTCTTTTTCCATTCCTGATGCCTTATTTCTGCCAATTTACTATTCTTTTCTGTAAAAAAAGCATATTAAATTTGTCAAGTTTAACAAACTGCAATAGTCTGTTTCTGTTTTTGAAACAGAAAACCAGAGTTTGTACAGTGTTTTCAGGACTACCGAAAAATTGGTTTGATTTCCAAATAGTCCAGAAAAAAACAGATAGGTGGCAATGCTGGGCTCGAGAGCAAGGTTTTTATGTTTTTAGTTTTGTTTTCTGCATTAAGGAGAACGATAGTTGCTTAATTGTTAAAATGTTAGTATATGGTGATTTCGTGGTACATTAAGCAGAACAAATGTTTGTAATTAGATTAAAGGCATAGTTTGATTTAGTATAACTTTTAATTCACTTCATACATCTCAACTGTCCCTAATTTTCAGGGATGTCCCTGATTTTGACTCAAATATTTGCTCTGTCCCTCTGAATCCCTCCTAAAACTACTGACTTTGGGCAGAAAGGTGGTGAATTACACTTAATGAATAATGACAATAATTAAGAGTTATACACTTCTTTTGCTTCAGAAAAGGTGGATTAATTCATATGCTCTGATTCTCTCAATGTTTCAACTTAATAGCACTAATATTTTAAAAGTGTCCCTGATGGTCCCTGATTTTTTTCTTGACTTTTCCCTGATTCTGTTCAAATTTGTCCCTGATTGGTTGAGAGGTCTGATTCACTTACATTTTGAAAAAGGCCTAGAGATAAGACTATAGGCAGGCTGGAGGATTAAAGGATAGTTTTTTTTAAGGTAACCAGGACAGAATTTATTAAAACATAAATAATATAATTTAAAGGAAAATCAAGCAAGTGAGGAATAAAGTAAAGTCAGTAACTTCAAGCAGGGTTCAGATATCTTGATATACATCTAAGAGGGGGGTTATAAACAAAATCTCCTAGGCCAGGCTGAGGCCTGAGGATTTTAGTAGATGGATTCAAGTTAAGGAGGCAGTAGGTTTGGTGAACAGGTTAAGGCTGTTTATACCTAACAAATGTTATATATTAATTATATAATAAAACCATTGTAATATAAAAAAAATATTTTGTTACACAGCAAGGCTAGTTTGAGGCCTATGTTTAACTACATAGCAGGGCCGGAGAGTTCTGGCCTGTGAGTAATCACACAGCAGGGCTGGTGAATCGAGGCCTGTGAGTGATCACATGGCTGGGCTACTGATTTGAGGCCTGTGGTGGTTGAGGATTACAGGCTGGAGTGGTTGTTCTAGTTAATATTTATAAGACTTGGGTGGTATTCTCTAGCCATTTTGATATTAATTGCATTAACTTTACTTATACATAATTAAAAAAAAAAAAAAGACTTGTAGAATTGTTGAAAGCTGAATTGGGGGAAGTGCCACGGGAGAGGGAAGTAGCTAGATGATTAAAAAATAGTAAGTTAACAGTATTTTTTTCCTTTTGTTTTGTTTTTGCTATTAGGTGGAGCAGCACGTTCACACACAAGTGCAGGCTTTGTTAAGCCTAAAGGGAAAAATTAGTTGGAGGATTTATATCACCAAACAGTGGGGTCAGGGAAGTTGCAGGTTCATTCAGCAGTTACTACCCAGTCTGGGAATAATCTATCCTTTGGCCCTTAAGCAGAACCGAGCACAGAGTTTCAAGTTTTAGACGGAAGCAGCAATAAGACAGAGGATGAAGGTGGCAGGAAGGATGTGAAGGCTTGGAAACATACAGAAAAGAAGAAGCATTGCAAAAAAATGCCAAAGGGCAAACAAGGAGGGAGGTAATCATGGGTTAAATGATGATCAAATGCTTTTGCAATGGTCACAAAGCCAAAGATTTTTCAAGATGATGAGGTAACTGAATATGGGTCCAGTGAATATGGATATGTAAGTCAGGTGAGTTCAGTGAATCAAGATTCAACAGGCAACATTTGGGGGCCTAAGGGTGAGCAAGATTATGTGAGTTATGACTAACTGGTGTGGCAGTGGGTGCAGGTGTAAGCAAAAGGTTGTCACAGTCAAGGGCGGCAAATTTTGGACCAGATTAGGTCCTTATTAGCACAGCTGAAAGGAAGTGGAGCAGATCACAAATCAGATCCACTAGGGGAAAATGAAGAGGCACTAGAGAAAGGAGAAAAGGGGGCTACAGAACAGGACAGGTACCAAGGTGAAGTTACATTAGACTACACTCTTGTTTTTTATTTGCGCAAGAAAGTTAATCAACAAACCTCAAAAGGGAGATTATGAGCATTTATTCTGCCTTTTTAACACACAGGAAGATGTAAAGGAGAAGAAGACCTGGCAGGACTGACTATCCAGCAGTGATAAGAAGGACATGGGAAAACTGGGTGACTGGGTATTCTATTCATGCAGAGAGTTGGTGGAAAGGTGCCCTGAAAAAAGTGAAAGGCATGTGGATGCATTTCAATAGACTAACCACTATGTGTTTTGCACAAGGGGGTCAAAAGTGGTTACAATATGAAGAGGATTACAGGAGGGTGAGGCAGGCATACCCGGAAAGGCCATGGACATGGATAGATTTGGGTCTGTTATGCTGGTTGAATACTAGTGGATGCTGTGTAACAACAGATTGTATGTTTCCCATTAGCCAAACTGGGAATAGTTTTAATAGATATGGGGAGTCTGGATATACAGGGTTGACAGAAGATCAGTTTGTTAAAGCAGGTGGGGGAGAGAAGAGGTGTTTTCAATACAACTTGGCCACTATTGGAACAAGTTACAATGCAAATTTCAAAATCAATGCATGGCATGCCAAAAGCCAAGCCACCTGGCCAAGACATGTTTTCATCTCTCAGGCCTCCAGGACAAAAATTCTTACATGCCACGTCCCTTTAAAGGGTACCATAGGACCTTCTTCTGACTCCAGTAAGAGGGGATGTTTTAAATGAGTGGCTCATGGCTTATCCAGACAGAGAGGCAGCAGCATTGTTAGATGCAGGGTTTACCTGCAAAAGGTAAGAAAAAGGGGTATTAGTAAAATTTGAAATCTGCAAGAGAACATCCAGATGTAGTTAAGGCTAAGTTAAATAATGAACTACAAGTGGGCAGATTGGCAGGCTCATTTCCCTGCCTATACAGAAGAGCATTCAAGGTTTCACCTATAGGCATAGCCCACAAAAAAGTAACTAGATGAATTCTGTCTCATTCATCACCTGTCATAGCCTGAGGAGGAGTCTGTGAGTGATTATATAAATGGTGAAGGGACTTTGGAGCATTATGCTTCACATCGCCTGTCATAGCATGTGGAGGAGTCTGTGAATGATTATATAAATGGTGAAGGGACTTTGGTGCATTGTGGGACTTTGGTGCATTATGGGACTTTGGTGCATTATGCTTCATTTGATGAAGCAGTTAGGAAAGTACAGGAGAAAGGGAGGGTGGCCCTTTTGGCAAAAGCAGACACAGAGTCTTTTTTGAGACATTTGCCTATTGCCGCTAAAGTCCAGAGGTGGTTGAGGTTAGTTTCTGTAGGTCGGTATTACATGGATAAATGCATGCCAATGAGTTGTTCATTTGCATATGCTACATTTGAAAAGTTTAGTACCTTTTTACATTGGATGATGTCTCACAGGTTGGGGGATGATAACATTGTTCATTACTTGGATGATTTCTTATTTGTTGGGAGGAAAGTTTTGGGGGAATGTCAATGAACAATTCACACCTTTAATCAAATATATAAAGAACTAAGGGTACTACTGGTGGCAGACAAAGCAGGGGGCCAGACAAACAGTCTATCATTTTTGGGCATAGAGAATGATAGCTTGAATGTTCTGTGTAGACTTCCAGTAGACAACGTTAAGCATTAAGTCAAGTGTTAGGAGAGAATAAAATGATATTCAAACAACTGCAAGCGTTAGGAGAGTTGATGAACTTTGCATGCAGAGTAATCCTGGCGGGGAGTTCATTATGAGGTAGCTTGCTGCCAAAGGGTCAGGTAGCACAATGCCACACCACTGGATTAGGGTTTTACAAGGAATGAAGGGGGATTTAGGGGTATGGTTTGAATTTCTTGCATATTACAATGGGCTAGCAATATGGCAGGAGAGTGACATTCATCCTCCCCTTGAAATGTTTACAGATGCTGCAGGGGGAATAGGTTTTGGGGGTTACTTCCAAGGGCAGTGGTTCAGAGCAACATGGCCAAGTGAAGTTAAGGACAGTTTGAGTATTTCAATTACAAAGATGGAATTTTTTCCAGTGGTAATATCCTTAGAAATATGGAAAGAACAGATGAAGGACAGCATGGTTCAGCTTCATTCTGATAATATGAGTGCAGTGCACATAGTGAACAATCAACTAGGGGGTAAAGAAGTGTTAGGAAGAATGACGAGGCATTTCACATTTAAGTGAATAGCACTAAATGTGATCGCTTAGGGACAACACATACTAGGCATTGATAATTCATTGGCAGATTCCCTTACTTGCTTACAGTGCGCTCGATTCAGGTTGCTGGTAAAACTTACCCCTGCTTGAGTGCCAGACCACAGGTGGGTCTTATGGGCAGATGAGAATAATGGATAATCCGTAACATCCTCAGTGGAAGGACAAGGGCAAAGTATAATAAATGCATACAGCAATTTTTGCAGAGTATACTATCCAAGGGTTGGGAACTGGCATGGCCAAATCTACCTCACCAAATTAGGGCTTATATTTTGGTAATGGAGGAAAAAGGTTGGAGTTTGGAGCTGATAAGAAGCACTTTATCAGCCTTGGACTGGTTTCATTGGGCTCTAAGGTTAACAGACTTAGCTAATTCATTTCAAATCTGGTCAATGCTTAAGGGATGGGGGAGGCAAATGCCTGAGATTCAAGACAAGAGGTACCCCATAGGGTCAGAAGTTCTATGTAAACTATGGTTTGCATTTTAGAAGTGTGCTTTTCTTTAGAAAAAGTAGTGTTGTTTCAGGCTGCCTTTCTATTTGACCAAACAAAATTCAAAACTTCAGAAAACAATAAAACTGAATAAAAAAACAAAGCTTGAGCCAAGACTAACCAAATATCCACTTTAATTTGTCACATCAAACAGTAAGCTCTTTTGTCACCCTGGACTTCCTCATACTGTATAATGTGCTTAAAAACACAAACTCAATTTATACATTTAAAATTAACCATGTGACCTAATAAATCACATGATTTAACCTTTTCCTTTTTAAAAAAGCAGTAAACTCTTTTTTATCATTTAACCCTGGTGGATGGCAGGAATTTAATTTTACCTGCCATAGATATTCTTTCCAACAAAATTCTGTTTCTGCATCAAATTTCACTTCATAATTAGTCACTTCATCCAGTACACAAAATTTAAAATCCACTTTGCAATTCCCTTGTTTGTAGTGTTTACCCATAGCATTTTTTTCATCTTGTATATTAACAGCATATTTATGCTCGTATACTCTTTTATATAATTCCCTTGTAGTACGTCCTACATAATATGCATCACATGATAAATTATTAAATACACAATAAATTTTGATTTACATGTATATTTCCCTTTTAATTGTACCATATATGTTCCTATTTTCACTTCCTTGACACCCAACAAATAATCACACATATTACAATTCATACATTTCATCATACCTGGATTATTACAAGCTGTCTGCTTACTATTTAACTTATATTCTTAAAACTCCTGCCTCTTTTTTGCACAAATACTGGCCATTCTCCTATATTTTTGTCTATTTCAGTATTACATTTTAGGAACTTCCAATTCTCTTTTATGATATGTTTAATATTTCCAGAATCTACACTGTTAGTAACTTTCATAGCTACTCTGAAGTCCTTCCTTCTCTTATTTCTACTCATCTCATTGATGGCTGTTTTCCTTTTTTTACACACTTCTTTAGCAATTGTTTCTACTTCTTCCTTGGGGTATCCCCTTTCTATAAAGTTCTTACAAAGACTATTAGATTCCCTTTGAGATTTTTTTTCTTAATCAATTAAACAATAGTTTCTTTCCAACTGACTCCTTACTATATCCATTTTAGTACTTTTGGGGTGCATGCTATCATAGTGTAAAAATGAATTATTCTGCACATTTTTCTTACAGATAGTGGTGCATAATTTATCATCTACTTTATATACATTTAAATCCAAAAAATTGATATTCTCCACATTTATTCCAAAGGTGAATTTTAAATAGCTACGTACTCCATTTAGAAAAGTAAAAAACTCCTCTAACAATATATGCTCACCTCTCCATATCAGAAAGGCATCATCAATAAAGCGTTTATAAAACACAATATTGTCTTTAAACTTACTTCCAAAGATATGACACTGCTCCCAGCCATCCATGAAGATGTTAGCATAACTAGGTGCCATCGAGGCACCCATAGCTACTCCATTGGTTTGTTTATATATTATATGATTGAATTCAAAAAAATTGTAATTTAAGATAATATCTAGGATTTCCATTAATAGCCCTACTGTATTTACTGAAATGTTTTTGGAGAGGTGAGCATATATTTGCTTTTTGTGGGACCTATAGATGGTCAGAGATAGTTCAAACAAGCAAGAAGAAAGGCCAACAGCTGGTATTACCTTTGGCAAATGTACATGTGTCTGGGAAGATAATTGGGTTTATGTAGCTAAATCCAAAACAGATCAAGAAGGGAAAGGTCAATGGGTAAGAGTTATTACCCCAAAGAGTTTAGAATGGAAGTTGGCCACAGTCCTGTTGGAATACCTCAAATACAGAGGTATGTTATACATTATGTTTTTTTGTTATCAACAAGGGGATCATCTTATGCAGTAGCATGTGAGGGCAGTTTTGTGGGAAGATGTGAAGTTGTGTGGCTTAGACAAAGATAGATATATATTATACTCTTTTTGGATAGGGGCAGAGTCATGCATACACATTGTGGGCTTCACAGGCTGACATGAAGAGGCTGGGGAGGTTGAACTCCAGTGTTTATAAAAGCTATGTGAGGTGTGAACAGCTTTAACTTTTGTTTTTTTTTTTTTTTGTTTTACACCTCACACATCTTTGGAAGTACATTTGGGTAGTGGGTTATTCATTTATCCGGAGGCTTCATCACAGGGTACAGGACAGCTTGGATTCACCCTTACGTAGGTGGAACCAAACTTTTTCTGAAGCAGTCTGGGTTTGATGTCAGGCATGCAATGGTATCAGCTTAGGATGGTGTTGCAGCAAGCAACCAGAATGGGAAAACCTCCCACAGCCATTGTGTCGCATTTAGGGGTTAATGATATTTGCCAGTTGCCAATTAAAGTTTTGGTTGGATTGGTTGTGTAGGAGGTAAATTATTTATATGAGTGCTGGAAGTGGTACAGAGAAGAAAGTGGAGGGGGGTGGCCAGGTCCACTGAAGCAGTAAAATGGATGAGGAGGAGAGTTAGTAATACTGTGGATACGTTATTAAGGAAAGTAAATGGGGTGCACATTACTCATCCTGGTATTCAGGTCAGGTGGCCAGAAAGGTATGATGGGGATGGGGTGGGATTAATTTGTCAAAGGACAGTATGCAGGTTTTCTATACAGAGTTACTAGTGGGTTTAGCATGAAAGGGCCTACACTTAGGGTGATATGAGATGTGCTTGGCAGAAGTCAGGAAGGGTAACTGAGGACAAGATTAGTGGGGAAAGAGGTCTCAGGACTCTTTAGCTGGATCTCCCACAGGCCAGACAGTCCCAAGGGATTGTTGCCAGGGGACTAACCAGCATGACTATGACTCCCTAGAAGATTGCAAGGTGGCCCAGAGGAACTGAGTTAAAAATGTTATGCTGTGGGCAAGATTAATCTGAATGGCCTGATATTGACAGTGCTGTCTGTTGATCTGTAGTATTTTGGGCACTGCTATGAAATAAAAAAAAAAAAAAAAAATCGCCTCCCTGAAATTCCTGCCTTGTGAACATTTCAAATAATTGGCTTCAATCAGTAAGAGTTATTGGCATTAATTTGCAATAATCACATGGCTGCAGCTATTTAATCCACTTGATGTCTGTATTTTTATTAAAATATAACGATGATGGTGATGTTGATGCAAAATTATATGCAATGTATTTAATTAGTCATATAAGTGTTGTTCATGGGATAACAACCTGCTGTGCATGAACAGGTAAAGTGCTTTGACAAATAATCAATAATGGTTGGTCAGTTCAAAAGGGGCAGGGAGAGTGGCACCAAACTTAGAGAAATCAGTTAGAATGCAATTAATGAGGGAAGAAACAGAGAAAGCATAGAGCATTACAGATCACAATCCAGTCAGGCATAACCAGCACAAAGAGCCAGAGAAATAACACCAAGAAGTAAAGATAAACACAGTCACTAATTACAGCAGCAGGTCAAATCCTGTGTAGCAAAACAGAACACAGAATAGAAAAACAAGCAGCCAAGCAGTGAGGAATAACACCACCCACCCACATCATCACCACTGTAAGCTATGTTACTTAGAGTCAGACAGCATAGTTAGTTAAGGAATTACATCAAGAGAAATGGCAACTGGGGGAGGGGAAGGCACACACTACAAAAACCACAGATGTGAGCAACAGGTCAGTAATAAAGGAGGTAGGCTACATAAAAAAGGGAAGAAAGAAAACCAAAGTAATCAGTGGGATATAAATCAATGTCAGGAAGAAGTGCAAAGGAAGTTGGTTGTAAGATTAAATCATATGAGTATAATTCAAGTACTTGGCAAGGGGACTGGCCCTTATAGAATTCCACAGGTGCCTGAAATCAATACAATGAGATCAAAAGAGAGGAACAGGCCTGAACAAGCCTACGGATACAGCCATACTTTTGTGTACCAGAGACAAAGCAAACAGCTCACATTTCGGTACACATCTTCTGTGGAAGGATTACCAGATTGTCTGGAAGTTTATTTCTACAACTACCCTTTTACCTGCATCTAATATACCAGGAAAAATAAAATAAATGTGTGCGTGTATTTGTTTATTTTCATTTTGTTTGCTGTGTTTCTATTAAAGAGAAGGTCCATTTTCACAAGACTCCCTGCAAGAAAATCTAAAATATAAAAATACTCAGTGTGTCATATGTACAATGACTGCCAAACTACAAAGTGAATGAAGCAGAGACAGTCATCAGCTGACCTGATTACAAACATGAACTAGAAATATGTTCAAACCATGTCATAATAACACTACAAACATGATGTCACACAAGAAATGACCGCCCAATATAATACAGCAGTAAATGAAAACACATTTATATGATAGTCATAGCTGGCCTTAGGCATAGGCCACCCTGGCATCCGCCTAGGGCACCACTCTAGCAGGGATGCTTTTCCAGTAATCTGGATGGTGTAGGTAGACCAATATGGGGGCAATGGGTAGTGTGTGGAGGCACTGTGGAGCCCCTTTGCCTAGGGCACCAGTTGACCAAAGTCCGGCCCTTGTGATAGTCTACAGTAACATGATGTCAAAGTGCCTGTATAATAAACGCCACTCGGCAGAAATACACATTCAGAAGAGGTTAATACAATCAAAGATTTGCATTTGCCTCAAGGTGAAGTAACCTCCTTAATTAAGTACAGGCCTTTCCACAGAGAAATTCTGTCAAGTTCATCCTTCTCTAAGTGTATCAAGCTGTGTTAAAGCACGTTCAGTGCGAGTTCAACCGTACTTCTCTGCTGGATCCAATAGTCAGGCAAGTAACCCTTCTACAGTGTCATCAATTGACAATGGGAGGGATGTTGTAAAAGTCCCTATGTATTACACTAGTAATGTTGATAGAATCAAACATGAGTTAGAAAAACACTGGCCACTATTGCGGACTGATGAAAGGATAAGTTATATAGTTGGTGATATACCACATTTTTGTTTTAAAATTTGTAAATCCCTGAAGAGGATACTTTGTTATCCAAGAAAGAGAACAGCCAAGTTGAATGGGAGTGCAGGTATGTTTCCATGTAATTGTTGCCAGTATTGTCAATACATGGAGACTTACAACAAGTTTATCTACCATAATACATCTAGGAGTTTCAAGTTTCAGGTTAGGGCTGATTGTTCTACTAAGAACTTGGTTTATTTAGCACAGTGTGGGGGTTGCCGACATTTTTACATTGGGAAAACAAATAGAACATTGAGAGAGCGTGTTAGGGAGCATTTATATTGTATTAGGACACAAGGTACTACGAGTGCACTCTCTAGATATATCCTTGAGAAGGATGGTGTCCGTGACTTCAAGTTTATGGTGGTAGAAATAATTGATATTAGTGACAGAATAGGAGATATTGAGAACAGAACAGAGAGTGCTGAACTATGTTGGATTTTGAAGCTTAGGGCTGACAGGGGTTCAGGACTGAATGGTGTTGTTTCAGTGAAGCCAGTCCTGAACTCTAGGGTTTTGCCTAGATAGTTGTTAGGTATGTCTTTATATGTTTTCATGTGTTTTTTGTATGTCTGTTTGTATATATATTAAGTATTAGTTTTATTTCACTTTTATTTATAAAGTATGGTGCATGATCCTTTAAGGAGTTCACTTTTTGATGATATCATCACGCTTCACGTTCATTCTGAACGTTAGCTTTGGTGAAGAGAATTTGAAATGTAAGTGATGTTTTTATTGGTTTAGTCACATTTGTTTTTGGTATTTAAAACCTGTTCTTAACTTTTTGTAATTTGTTATAGTCTGAGAAAGCCACCAGTGTGGTGGTAAAAGCACTAACCTGCTTTGAATTACCCATTCTGCTATTAAAAGTTTTTATTTAAGTGGATGGTATCCGTGCATTGTGTTTCCACCTCTTTCGCATTTATTCTACTTGTTTTCTTTGCCGGCGGTCTCGCATTTGACTGTGGAGTAATTTGTTTTGTTTGTTTTTAGTTTCAAAATATGAATTAATCACTTTGTTTCCATTTTACTCACTTTTTGTTTAACTGCAATCAATGGACTGCAAGTTTCTTCAGCTTAATAAACCAAATTCCAGTAAAGGAATACACAGTGTAAATTACAGCATGGAAAGTGTAAAACTGTATGCAGAGGAAATATTTAGAAATAATGAATAAATTGTGAACAAGTTTCTTCAGTCAAACATTTTAACAGACTAACAAGCTTTGTCAGATTTTTCAGACTTTCTGCCAATCATAAGCGGACTGGAGTTCCGCTGTGGTGACCCCTAACCAGGAAAAGCTAAAAGACAAACAACAGCAACTAAGACAGAAACTATTTTTTTTTTTTGAGACGTGTAACACATCTGCCTACTTTTCTGAAATGTGTAATGCATCTGCTTATCCACTGTTTATGAAAGTTTGCTTTAAGCAAGGATCTGAAGGTATACTCACTGACCTAAAAAGGGAGGGCATTCTAGACCTTAGGAACAGTATTACTGCATGTGCCAGTACCAAAGTAATTTTTTGACTTTGTAAACCATGTGTTTGACTTGTAAACCATGAGATCCTAAGAAGATCTCAGCTCCCTAGGAGTAGGATATCATTTTAATACATTATGTCGACACAGCAAGACACAGAGGCTCATGTAGTACTTAATTATTTATTTTTATTTATTTATTTATATTTGTTGACTGGGAGTGTCCGACTGGATGTAGGTCCATTTTCAGCGGAGGCCCGGGGAGAAAAGCTCCACAGTTAAAATAAACAGACAGTAGTTACATTGGATTACATAGCGATTAACAATTTACATAACAATTACTTACAACATATTTACAGATGAAGAAGATAGTACATCAGTAGACAACTAGAATCTTTATCTGTGAAGTACATAACAGACATTAACAAATGTTACAAGAAGACATTCCTGCTGTATAATAAGTACTGGCTTCTGAGTATCTGAGCTTGCTATAATCAAGGTAGTTAGTGGAGTAGAAAAAAAGGTAGTGTTTGGATGGGGTGGGTGATATTAGAGTGGGAGTTGCAAGGGCACAGCCAGCATGTTTTTAGGTACGCTTTTAGTAAAGTTTTGAAGTGGGTGCATGATGGTAAGGGAGGTAATTGTGGGTGGGATGGAGTTCCATAATTTGGCTATGGTGCAAGAGAATAGTGCTTCACCAGCAGAGTTATTGGCTTTAGTGATCTGCAAGTGATTTTTGTTGCTGGATCTTAGTGGTCTGGTGGTGCGATAGGGTTGGAGTAGATTCTGGAGGGATGGGACATTTAGTGGATGGTTTACTAGTTTGTGGGTGAGTGAGAGTTGATACCACTGAAGGAGGTGAGGGAGTTCAAGCCAGCCCAGTTCAGCAAGTGAGAGACAATGGTGACTACGGTAGGATGCTCCTGTGGCGAATTTGGCTATTTTTGTTGTAGCAGGTCTCTAACTTGTTTAGATCGCATTGCCTTAGGTTGGTATATATTGGAGAGGCATAAAGTAGGGTGGAGATAAGGTGGGGATTTGCTATTGAAATCTTTGCTGCTTTGGTGAGAAGTTGCTTATTTCTGTATAGCGCTCCTAGTTTTTTGTGGACTTTTTTTATGGTCATGGATATGTGAATGTCAAATTTTAGTTTATTGTCTATTTCCACTCCTAGCAATTTGGTGTGTTCAGTTGGGTATATAGTGGTGTTGTCTTTTGCTGTGATGTTAAAGTGAGAGTTGTTTTGAGTATGTTTGGTGGGTTGGAAGATGAGTAGTTTAGTTTTGTTTGGGTTGAGTATTAATTGGGCATCGAATAACCAAGTTTCAACAGAGGAAAAGGCTTCCTGTGTGACTTTTTGCAGTTTGGGTAGGGACTGGGCTGAGCAGATGATGGTTGAGTCATCTGCGTATTGTATGAGTGTATACTTAATATGCAAATTAGCTCTGCATCAGCTTCAGTCAGTTCGTGACAACACTACAGGTGGCTTCAAACTTGTGAAGAGCTAAGAGGTGACAAAACCCTGGAAGAAGTATTCAGCCATGAGGAGCTTAGGTAACCCGATAGACCTAGAAATAGTGTGACTTTAGCATCAGGACTTTAGTAATTTCAGTCCTGCAAAGTGGTATCACTTGTTAGCTAACCTTAATTAGATGTTTAGTAATCCTGTAGATTGTTACTGTCAAGCAATGAGTGGCTTTCATTTTTGTTAGGAGTTATTCTTAATCATGATGCTTCTAACCATCCTGAATCCCATTAATGCCTGCCTATAATCCCTACTGGGCATCAGCCAGTGATGGTCAATGTGACAATGTGAGGTATTGCCTGTTATGCCAGGAGAAGTAGGGCAGTGGATGTGTAACATATACCAGCACAGCTAGTTGAAAATTTCTAAAGAATTATATGTCATTTGTATATCAAACTGATTTTTGTTGATGCTTGTGTTGAAAAATTTATTTATAAAGCTACTTGTGTTAAAAATGTATCAACAATGTGCCCTGCTGGGCATGCATTATTGTAACTGTTTAAATGGATATATTGTAACAGAGGATACTGGAAGAGAATAGGTTAATCTCAATCCACCTGACTTTGAAAATGCTAAGAAAATTAAATTACTGGGCCTAGGCCATGAAGATGTTATCTCACAGTTTTGAATGAAGCCAGAGATGCAATGTCTGTATGAAGCATGGCTTGTTAGTCTCTGTAGGAGGAGTAGAAGTTTGTAATTGTTTTATGACTTCCAGAAGCCACGCCAGATCTGAGCAATGTGGATATTGTTGACATGTAGTTGCTAAATCCTGGCAGTTTCTAGCAATGGGGGGGGGGGGTGTTGCATGGGAACCAGAAGTCAGATGACCAGATGTATGTGATGTCATTCTGTACAGAAACAATGTTTTAATATTAGATGAGGCAGATGTCTGAGGGCAGTCTGTTTCTTGGAACCTGACATAGAAGGATCCCTCACTTACTTTATCTTGCCTTGCTCTATTTAGTACTGGAAACAGTAATTCTCTCGATCAGTCAAGAAAATATAGTGAGAATAGTAAAGGACTGTTTTTCTGTAATTGTGTTAATCTTTCCAGCTTTGTTATTTTTAATATTTTTTGTGATTAAAACTCTGATGTCTATTGTAAATAGATAGTTCATATTTTCATGTTCTTTTATTATTTATTATTAAATATATTTACACATTTCATTGTGGCTGGTCCTTTTAGGAAACATTTAATCTTTGAGAATACTTGTATTCATTTGATGATGCTGTGGCCACTCCTGAAAGTCTTACTGCTTGGTTACATTACCAACATTACCATTGGTACTAGTATTAACTTCACTCAGTATAACTGAATACCCTTTTAAGAGCCTTATAGTAAGTGGCTGGTGGCAGTAAATCTACCTTATAGTCTTGTCAAAGTTGGTAGAGCTGAAATCTATGTCAGACTTTCCCAGGTGTGTGTGTGTGTGTGTGTGTGTGTGTGTGTGTGTGTGTGTGTGTGTGTGTGTGTGTGTGTGTGTGTGTGTGTGTGTGTGTGTGTAAATCAAATCTGAAAAAGTGTGTGTGTGTGTGTGTGTGTGTGTGTGTGTGTGTGTGTGTGTGTGTGTGTGTGTGTCAGGTACATGGAGCAGGGACACAAAGCACTGGTTTCAGAGAGAGGGTGCTGGAGGACTTGGCTTGCACACTCAGCTGAGGACTTAACTCTGTAGATGTGCCAGTGGGAAGCCTTACTGGGGACCTGGAGAGAGGCAAACAGAGAAACCCAGACCCCGGGCTGAGTGTGTTCACTGTGTGCTCTTAAGGGAAATTGTGCTTGATGCAGAGAGGTCTGTATTTGGAAATACTAAGTGTATTCATTTGTTTTCCAATTGAATGTCCCTCTCCAGTGTCAGTAATGATGATTCAGGCTTCTTGATTACTGGCTCTGAGTGGAGACATCACAGTCAACAATAAATAAGAGTGAAGTCATATGCATATTTTGGCAAAACACCTTTGGACCCAATGTCTCTGCATTTTATATGACAAAGGAAAAAAGGGTCCTGTACATACCTTATGGAACACTGATAGTGACAGGAGAAAATGATGAACACACCTGATCAGGTGATACAATATTTCAGACAGAGGTATGAAATAGCTGATTCTGTGGCATACAGGGGGATGCTCTGATAACCCAATGGAACACAGTTTTTTTTTTCTACTCTCCCACTGCATATGCCTAGGGTTCCACCACTATTTCCTAACTGCCCCACACACTAATCAGAGTAACAGGAATCAGTGGCTTTCTACTCAACAGGAGAAAAGCAGTAGCACTACCCCAAGCTGGCTCCAAAGAAGTAGTTTTCAAGATTTCCAGTTACTGGTAGTCTCTAGGAAGGCAAGGAAATAAGGTCCCTCTGCTCCTTTTCTCATCAGGAGTAAACAATGGCTGGCAAGCCAAACTGCAGCAAGCCATCATTTGTCTGAGGCAGGTAATCTCAGACTTGGATGATCTTTGGCTTTCCAGTGTTTGAACAATGTGGGTGATCTGTGTGAACAAAGTAGAGGCCGTTTTGATTTCATATGAGAGTTGTGGTTGTGAGCTTTTGATGTTTTGTATCAGAGAAAAGGTTAGTTATTTTACTGCTGAAGTTTAAAGATACTGTGGTTTAGAGGCATGTAGGCCAGTGCTACAACAAGCAGCCAGAAGTGGTAAACCTCCTGCAGCCATTGTGTTGCATTTAGGGAATAATGATATTTGTCAGCATCCAATAAAAGAACTAGTTGGTTTGATGGTACATAAGGTCAATTTTATGCATGAATGCTAGCTACAGACTATTACCTGTTGGTCATAAGTGGTATAGAGAAGAAGGTGGAGGGGGCTAGGTCCATTGGGGCAGTGGAAAGGATGAGGCAGAGAATTAATAACATCACGAAGAAGTTGTTAAGGAACATTAGCGGCTGTGCATTCCTCACCCTGTCATTCAGGTCAGGTGGCTAGGTAGGTACAATGGGGATGGGGTTCATTTGTCAGAAGATGGCATGCAGATTTTTTATAAGGCACTGCAAGCAGGTTTAGCATTGAATGGCCTATACTTAGAGTAGATGAGATGTGCTTGGCAGAAGGGAGGAATATTACTCCCTTCTGTGGTAGAAGGCAGGAAAGTAAGATGTGGCCAAGGTAAGAGGGGGGGGTCTCAGGACTCTTTTGCTGGACCTTCCAGAGGTCAGACAGCCTCACCAAATTGTTGCCAGGGGACTTATTAGTCTGGCAATGACTCCATGGCAGATGGTAAGGCGGCCCAGAGGAACTGTGAAAAATTGTGAAATTTGTTATGATGTGGGTATGATGAATGAGAAAGGTCAGATATTGACAGTATTAGGGCACTGCTATAAAATAAAGAAATGGCCTTCCTGAGATTCCTGCTTTGTGCACCTCTCAAAATAATTGGCTTCTATTAGGAAAGGTCATTGGCAGCAATTGGCAATAAACACATGGTTGCAGCCATTTAATCCACCTGAAGCCTCTGTGTTTTTATTAATTATATAACTTTGAGTAATGCAGAAATTATGATAGTAATGTTAAAGGAATGTTAGTGAACTGAATTGGTAATGTAGATGTAGATCAATGGCAATGAAATAAAATTATCAAGGATGAGACATTTAGAGTGTGCTGAACTGGTTGCTGCGGCAGGGCTAGTCACCAGTAGGTGTAAACCTTGGCTCGAGATGATTGCCACTGTTGAAGTGACACCCCGACCCCATGTGCAAAGATAGGAAAAGGTGTTGATTATGGATGGATGGACGGATACTGAACTGGTTATACAAGTGTGGTACATGAGTTGACATCCTGTGATGCATCAATGGTCATGATAAAGTGTTTTGACAAACTATGGGTAATGGCTTGCTATTTTAGTAAAGGCAGATAGAGCTGTACCAGTCTTGGACAAACAGAAGCACTAATCCCAAGATGATTCCTGAAAAGCAGCTCATCATCTCTCCATTAATTGGCAGTTTTGTCCCAGATGTTGCAAACATACCTCTTAACTTCTCAATGCAAGAAATTGATACAAAGCCAAAAACAATGTGGGACAAACGTGCCAAATCAGTGTCAGAATTTAAACATTACTCTTATAAACTCAGAAAGTTTGCTAAAATAACAAACTTTACATTCGCATGCATTTTCTGAAGGATACACAGTCTGAAAATCAAATGTGTGTCATTATTTAGTGACTTCAATCTTCAATAAGTTGTCAGAAAACTGGAAATTGTACGAGGAACAGATGAAAAATATGAGACAAAAATCTAGGCAGTTGTGAGCTGAGGTTATAAATGATAAAAGTAAGACAGAAAAAGAGGGTTAGCACTGCAGTGTGCACTAACCAGTGAACAGTGATAGATAGTGTGCCTGCAAAATATCCTAAATAGCATCCAAATCAAGGGGTAAACAGGTTACACGGACAAATCATTCAGTGAAAACTGCAAGAAAGACCCAACCAACTAGAATCTTCACCTCTTGCAGTTTATAGTCAATGGTTTGTCTTAGTGACCATTTTACCTATTGATCTGGATGTTGTTTGGGATATTTTTCAGACATCCTTATGTTTAGGGACATCAGGATCGATTTTAAACTCTGTGTTTCTAAAGTGTAGCCAAGCAATCCACTTACGCTGAAACGTAAATGCCTACAGTTAGTGGGGCTTGGTTTTATTGGCCTGAATCTACCCATAAAGACTTAAAAAGTTATGGGCAGTCAGAAGCCATGAAGTTATAATGCTATGCCCTTAAGGGATCATTTGTATATATATCCCCATGGGCCTCTCCCAGCTTAGTATTAGCCCTGCTGTTTTGCTTGTGGTGAGTGGAGGAACATTTATTCTTGATTCTCTGATCTGTGTGTGGGACAGTTAGGTAAAAGTGGTGCAGGAGGTTTTAGGTATTATGCAGTGAAGATTCTAGCTTGGCTGGGTCTTTCTTGTACTTTTTACTGCACTGTGAAGCGATATTGCTTAAGGACCATCTGTTAATTCTAAAAGGAGGCTATGACTTGTGGTTATTCTTTTTTAAAAAGATGGATATAAAAAAGGCTTGTATAACCAGAAAACATCTGGAAAGTACAATTTTGTAGGAACTTACCATAATAGTGTTTGAGTGGATCACTGTTACAATTGTGACTTGTGGGACTTCTTTTGAAGAAGGCCAAGTATCAGGCCTGACTTCCAGATCATATCTTCTTCCACCTCTGGGCCAACCGGGGACCTAAACCTATAGACCAGCAGCACATTTCCATTAAAACTCAGATGTACCACTGTGTCATCTTCTGTTCTTTCCTGTCCAAGACCCTCCAGAGGAGAAAACCTGCCTGGGTTTGAGCCACAGTTCTTTCTTACAGCAGGACCCTTCACCACATTCTCTAATGGGAGAGGGCCTAAGATGGACAAGTGTCTAGAAGATCTATGTTTCCCCAATCTATCCAAAATTGAAAAGGCCAGAAGGCATGTGAAGAGAAAGGAGGGGAAATGGTTCAAGGAAGTGGATGATACCCTGCTCCACCCTCTGGATGCCCAGAAGACATATGAGGGTGAAGATGAGAGAGAAATTTGCATTGATAGTGAGCCACTCAAACATCTGGTGTTAAGGTAAATTTCTACACCACTATACTATATTCTTCATATGGATTTTGAGTGCAGAAGCACTGACTACCCGGAAGGTTCCCAGAATGCATAAGGAATGGGAAGTGGTTATACTAGAGTGTGCTGCAGCAGGCCCTGAAAGAGAGCTGTAACAGACTTTTCCCTTTGCTAGGAAACAGTGTCCAGCCTATAAAACACCATTATAAACATAGCCATAGTTCCTTCTCTGTCTCTTCCATTATGGGATCTGACATGCCTTTCTACCTTCATGCCATGATATCTGAAATAAAAAGTGTCTGCTTACAAATTGTTTTGCCCTCTCTTTTGACTACAAAGGGCACAAAAAATTGATCTGAAGTTCTAATGTTTTTGGTCATATTGAAATAATTCAGTAGATGTCTAAACACATTCATGGAGTATAAAATTCTCTCTCTCTTGTTTTGGAGGTTTAGAAAGGAAAAAACAAGCAGCTTTACAGTTGGAAAACCTGAACTACAGGTATGGATTTCACAAAACAATCCTAATATTATAGCAACTACCGAAACCTGGTTGAAATCATATGTAAAAGACACAGAATTTCTCCCCCCAGGCTACTCATGCCTAAGAGCCGATTGGCCCCACAAGAGAGAAGGGAGAGTTGCAATACTCTTCCCTAGAAAATATACTTTACTTCCCTAATCAAAACCAACACTCAACTTCACCCCAGTCGAAGTACTAATCTCTATATTAAAACTTAACAATCATAAAAACATTTGCATAATTGCTCTGTATATTCCTCCAGGAAACAACATACCAGTATTAGAGAACATACTTGCCTGGACATCCCAAAACACAGATAATGAAATCATCATCCTAGCTGATATAAACATTGATTGGCAAGACATTGCCCAGAAGAGCACCTCAAAAACCATAAACCTTTACAGATTCTGCCATTTAATTCAAGACATCACCAGACCCCACTAAAATAACAATGGGGGCTCCATAGGAGACTGGATATTAGTGTTCAACCCTAACAATATCACTACAGCAGGCATACTACCCAATACCATTAGCAACCATCACCCAGTATTTATCCTATGCAAATCTTCCCCAATCCCAGGCCAATACCAGTACAAATCAACCAGAAATGTGACTAAGTTCCAACCATCCATATTTAATGAAACCTTAGCTAAAGTCAACTGGGCACCCCTCAAATCCTACCATTTAATGTGGTTGTTGAATTCTTTAACTCAACATTCCTAGACATCCTAAACAGGCAAGCACCCACCTGCCAAAAATGGATAAAACATAACCATGCAAGCTGGCTCTCAAACCCCACCAAAAAAGTCATGTCCACAAGGGATAAAATCTGGAAATTGTTGTAGAAAAACAAAGACCCCTCAACTCTACTACAATATAAGCAACTCTGTACCAGGCAAAATGACTAAAATCAGAGATAAAAAAGCCTACTACCTCCATCTACAAAGCCAACATAAAGATAATCCCAAAAAATTCTGGCCCTCCATTAGTGAACTATTACACCTAGGCTCTCAAAGCAACCCATCCCCTAACCCAGACAAAACCCAGCCGAACTTGCCACCCTCTTCAATTCCTACTTCATTGACACCATAGCTAACCTAACCAGCACCTTTCCTACAGTTAGCACCACCACCACCAAGACAGCTGATGACCAAATCATGTCATAAGACAATCCTACTCTCAACTCCAACCTAAAATTCTCCCCCATATCCACCGCCACAATAGGAAAAATTTGACTTAAGCTAAAACCCTGTACTCTGGCCCCTGCCAGTCTACACCCACACTTCCTGCAACTAGCTGCAAACTCTATAGCTTATCCCATCAGCATACACATTAACACATTGATTAAAGAATCCCTAGTCCCAGACATCTGGAAAAAAGCATACATTCTCCCCTTATACAAAGGAAGCACCAACACAGACATCACAAACTTTTGTCCCATAGCAATTCTCTCACCCCTCTCTAAAACATTGGAAAAATGCACCCATGCCCAACTCATCAACCACCTGCTTGAAAACCAAATTATATCACCCACTCAGCATGGTTTCAGACAAGGACACAGCACCACTACTGTCCTCCTCTCCTTCCTAGATGCAGTCAACTGGGCATGGGATTCTGGCAAAATAATCTCTTCTTTTTTCCTTGACCTCTCCAAAGCTTTCGATACCATTTCCCACACCATCCTCTGCTCTAAACTATCCACCCTCCACATTTCCCCACCTAAACTACAATGGTTCAATAGCTATCTGTCCAATAGGCAGCAATCTGCCAAATTGCAACAGTCTTACTCTCCATTCCTCAATACTTCCACTGGGGTACCCCAAAGCTCCATACTTGGTCCTCTCTTATTTAGCATCTTTATTAACAACTTTCACACCACTCTCCCACAGTGCTCAGTAATCCAGTAGGCTGATGTCTCTACAATAATATGCACTGCAAATTCCAGCTCTGAACTCCAGCAAATCACCCAGAATGCCCTCATCTCTACTGAATCTTGGATGCTTAACAATCATCTTGCCCTAAATCCAAAAAAAAAAAAAAAAACTGAGCTAGTACTTTTCCCTAAGAAAAACACTCCCCTAGATAAAATAAAAAAAAAACTCTTTACTATAAAAGCCCAAGACAATACCACTATAGAAGTTGTCCCACACACTAAACTACTAAGCATTATTATTGAAGAAAACCTACACATAAACAATATCATCATAAAAACATGCCAAAAGCTCAGTATGCTTTACAGGCGCCAACAATTTCTTAGCCTCTCTACTAGACAAACCCTTGTAACCACCTTTTTATTACCTTCTCTCCTTTACAGTGCCCCTCTCCTCACTAATATCCAAAATTCAGTGAAATCCAAACTTGAAATGTGTTAAAACAGAATAGCCAAATTTGCCACCAAAACCAAATTCTCATCCCACTGCTCTAACTCACTGAAACAATTAGGCTGGCTGGAACTCCCCCCACCATCTCTCATTCACCCAACTATCTACAGGCACAAAATAATTTTCAGACCCACAGACTGTCCTGCTCTCCCAACACTACTCACCCAATACCAACCAAGCAGGCAACTAAGATCTGAAAATCATCTACTTCTAAATGTAGAAAAGGCACCTTACCTGCTGGTCAACTCCTCTATTCTTTCACCATCGCCAAATGATGGAACTCACTTCTACCTTCTATAAGAAACACAGGCAGCACCACCACCTTCAAACAAATACTGACAAATCATGTCATCTCTTCCTGGCTATGTACCTGCTCTGTAACCATAGCTCTCAGCCTTCCATGTCCAAAATGAGGAACACTAGCCTTCATAATGTGGAATAAATTGGGAAAAATGTGGAACACATACTAATGGCTTACTAACAACTTCAACTAGGAAGGTCATAGGATGGTTAAAATATGCTGGTTTTACTTATAAAGAAGATCTTTTAATGAATTAATATGATTAATTTCTATTTACAATGGATTTCACTTAAAAAAATTTTCTAACACTGAATGTGTGACAGAGTCTTTCTATGTGGAACTTTGAGGGAACTTCAAGAAATATGAACTTTTTAAGACCCCAAATGAGGTACGTTCCTCGTAATGAGGCACACTTGAGAGGTATGTCTGTAACCTAACCTCCACTTTCTCCTTATATGATAACTAAATGCCAACGCTTTTAGCTACTGCTGACTGATGATATTTTCTCTATAATTATTTTTTATCACTTGTTGATACGATACAATAATGCTGATTAATATAGCTCTGATTATACCTCTCTGATTAAATTCATCTGGCAACCAACAAAATTCCTGCTTTTATGTATATATTACTGTAATCACTATTTGTAACACTGTATCTACTTTTGTACCAATTAAGGTTTAATATTTTCTCTATTTATGTTCTTATCGAAGCTTTTCTCACCAGGCTTCCACTGAAAATGGGCTTTTTAAGGATGTGGACTTTCCCAGTAAACAAATGAAATAAATAAATAAATAAATAAATAAATAAACTCTCAGTCACTACTTTTGGCATAAATTAAAGATTTATCTTTAAACTGCCCACCATCCTTATGAAAGACTAAAAGTGGCTCATTGTTCATTAGCACTTTTACCTAAGATATTTTCCTGGCTAATGTGATAGCAAGCAGAAGAGCAGTTTTCCAGGGGAGAAAAAAAATGTTGGGTGGACAGAGGCTGTGTGAGCTTTTCTAGCACAAAGTTCAAATTCCATGGAGGAGCATATTTTTCCTAGCTAGCTTCAAGTGCCGAAGTTCCATAAGAAACTGTCTGACAGGTTACTATGATGCTAAGGGGAGATCTGCAGGCATGCATGCTGAGGAATATGTCAGCCCTGCACTTAAGATCTGAGTCATGCACTGTAGAATCATAGACAATGAGCCAAAAAATGTTGGCACTAAACACAGAATCATTTCCACTTGGCCAGGTAAGACTTCATAGTAGCTTGCTGCCTAACTTCTCTCATAATATTCAGCACATCATAAATAAACTGGCCTTGAAAGTTGTTGTTGTGTCTTTCGGCTTTTCCCGGTTAGGGGTCACCACAGTGGAACTCCGGTCCGCTAATGATTGGCAGTAGATTTTTACATGCTGGCTTGCCGGGCCTAATGCACAAGCTTCAATGAAGGAACGCCCATTCATGCATGTCGCCACATAGAAGACACTCTAACTGAGAATCGAACGGACAATGTCTAACTGTGAGGCGACAATGCTACCGCAGCACCACCACCACAGCAATAAGGTTATATAATCCAAGCTGCCACCTGCAGGTTCTTCAGGGTAGGTTGTATCACAGACCTCCATCATGGGTTAGAAACTCTAGCTGTAGAGGTAATGCGATAAGTTTCAGTTTGGGCAACTGTATGTGAAGGGGCACTCAATGCTGTCTACGCCCAAAGGGTGCCATTACGAGTACCCTTGGCCACTTCTCCCTTACCAATCAGAAAAGCAGGATCAGACAGAATTCATACAAAAACAAGCTGTCTATTTAAAAAAGATGGCAACCATTCCTCCAGATTTTTTTGTGTTATTTTTTTTTGTTTCTCAGTTTTTTGTTAGTCAGAGCAGCAAGCATGCTTATCTCTAGGACATCTCATCTATAAGCTGCCTGTAAGAATGCATCTCTGCATTATATCTATTTGTGGTCTGATCAAGTTGTCTACTAGTGAATTCAGTTGGGATGGGGTGTAGACTGCTTTTAGGATTATCTTTCATCATAAAGCTATTTCCCAAACAGCCACTGCCAGAATATGTACAGGTTAAGAACAAGTGTTCCCTTGTTCATGTACCATATGACTGTTGCACTATTACCACTTGCAGTACTCCTTTTTTCATACAGGCTTCTATGCTTTGAATGCTTTGATCAGAGTCAACCTTTCCTTTATATTGCTATGCTTTTCCCTCTAAAAGTAGTCTATTTTGCCCATGCCCTTCAGGGTTCTTAAGTGGGGTCCCAAAGCCAAATCAGAGGTAGGTGAACTCTGGGTCTGTTTGGTTGTGTCCTCCTTGAAAGGTGGAACCTGTTCTTTTTACTTAGTTGGATTACCCCTCCAAAGTTCTGCTTGGTGCAAGATAGGATGAGATCATCTCCTGCAATGACTAGCTGTAATGACTCCAGGTGTTTCTGCAATGCCACTGGAGCATCCCCATGTGTATCCACAGCAGGAGGAGTACCAAAATTGTGCAGGCTATGTAACCTAGTGCCTTCAGGAATTACCTGACTGCACTTGAGGACTTCAAGGCAATCCCCTCAAAGTATTCTACTAGAGACTCTAGTGTGTCCTAAGGAAGAATGTTTTAGCTTCAGTCCATAAGGATCTACAGGAAAATCAGTCTTTTGGATACTGTTTGTTAGAGTTCACTTGGGATGGCTGAAAGAGAACCCAAAGTTATAAATAGAGTTCACTGCAAACTACACAGCCATCTCACATCTGCTCCTCAGCCTGAGGCTGAATCGGACTCGTATCTAGGTAAGGGTAAATATGTACGTCCTTTGTCCTACAGTATGCAATTGTTGGAACAAGGCACTCTTTAAATACTCTGGGAGAAGTTGTCAAACCAAAAGACAAACAGATAAACTGCTAATGGATGGTTCTGCTCAAATCTGAGAAAGCACGTGGTCTCTATGAATTGGAATATGTAGGCTGGCATCTTTGAGGTCCAGAGTGACCAACAGAGTTTCTGAAAACAAGAATGTTACGAGGGTCTGCGCAGTTGTTTTGAATTTTGGGACTGTCAGGAATGCACCTAGTCTGCAGAGGTCCATAAAGGCCTTTAGGGGCTCTCTTTCCTGGGCATAGGCCATGCTGAAATAGAGTTTTAAGTCATCTTTTCCCCTTAGTTTTACTGATGCAGCAAAATAATTGTTTTGTTGTTTTCTTGAACTGGATTCATATATCTTTGTCTTTGGCCTAATCTTATTAAAGTTCTCCTCTAACATTAAGGTTACTGAGGAACCACTGTCTATCAGCATTTTGTAGTCTTGCTGTAATTTCTGTTTTTTTTTTACACTGGTTTCCTTTTTAAAGTGCACCTTGTTATTCTTGTACCATTTCTATCACTACTAACTTTTTTCACTCAAGTGGCACGCTTTACAGTTGCACATTGCTACCTTATTTCATTGGCTTCCTCTGTTCTGTTAGCCTGTAATTTTTGCATTGTAGTTTGTCCTTTCTCTACCTCTGAAACCTCAGTAAAATGAATAACTATTAAACAAAAGATAGCAGCAGAAACAATAAACTCAAATGTTTGTTGTTCAGTTTTCTGAAATGTGTACATATACTTTATGTTTTTATCAAATGGATAAGAAATGCATATAATAATAATAATAATAAAAAACATTTTTGAAATAAGCAAATTCAAATAATTTTGCATCTTAATCAGACTCCTGCTAAATATTTATTCAAAAGCTTTTTGGCTTTGAACCAGATGTAGAATGAAGAGCGTTTCTTTTACAGTTGAAGTTTAAAGTTGTTCTGATTTAATTATCAAACTTTTATACTTGCAACATCAGAAAATAAAAAGAATTCACACTTGAAAGAAAAGGAGTCCAATAATTGGAATATGTGGGGTCCTGGGACTGGATATTTTTAAATGTGCCTCTCTTACTCATAACATAGGTTATATATTTTCCTACCATCTTTCAAAAACAAATCAAAATGGCATGCAAACCCTGGACCTCACATGCATGAATTAAGTCTTTCATACATTAATTTGACCTATGCTCAACTGATTTTTTTAAGCTTAAAATCTATAATACTTTACTGGGAGGTCTCATAAAAATGGTGAAAACATTTGGAGAATTATGCTTTTTTACATATACCTGACCCTTCAGTGACCTTCTGCAAATGAAAAACAACATCATGAGTATCTCTTGTGTGCAAAGGTATGGATTTCTGAATGGGGCTCCAGTGACCAGTGACCATGGAAATAGGTTTAAGTACCAGAGCAGTCAGCCAGGGAGGGATGGGAGTGAATTATCACTGCTGGCTAGTGCATCCTGGAAGTGATAGAGGAGACATGACTGGATTCAACTGCACCAGCACCAACTTTTAGAGAAACAAGCACTGTTTTAAGCTTGAGCCACCAAGCACAGCAGTGTTGATCTCAGACACAGTGCACACCTACTGTAGTCTGGCTATGTGTGTGGATGCATTCATTAATATCCTACCACTGTAGGCCCTGTCTCAGATATGTGCTGACAAGGATGGAAGCAGAGAAGCTAGGGCCAGACAAAAAGCTAATCTATCTACAGATGATGGCCCACTGGCTCCCATCTATCATTCTCCTCTAATGGCCTGCAGAGTGACAGGGCTTAGAGGAGGCATTTTTTCCCTGGAAAGGGAATACTCCCGTGTACAAGGCAATGTGGACATGAGGGAAAGGTAAAACAGACTGGGGAAACCAGCAATGGTGGCATATAGAGGTAAAGCCCTGACAAAAGCTTAGTTGACCCATGTTCTACACCACTGCCAGGGTGGATAAGTAGGCCCATCCTAAAAGGGAGAGAGGGATGAAGCTAGCTGCACCGATTACCACTATTTCTTGGAGGAGGGGTAGAAATGCAGAGGGGTGGTCTGGTTGGGTTTTAAGTTCACTAAGCATCTGATAGGTGGTAGCCTACATAGTGGGTGTTAGGAAGACATTGTGGGTCATTGCAGTGACATGGTTTGCATGCACCTCCATGGGGGGGGGGGTAGACTATCCCAAATACTCTTATTGATGGGTTGGAGATGAGAGCAAAAGCACCCTCATGGCTACCTGAATTATGGCCCTTCATCCTCCCTGCCTCCTCCTCCTCCAGACAGTTCTCACCTCAGGTCTAGGTGAAATCCCCTAAGAGAAAGAATGAAAGTGCACTCACTGTTTGATTTAGTTGCAAGTATGATGGCTGGTGGGAATGTTGGGGTGGGAGTGCAAAATCACTTACCAACCTTGTAAGTTTCCCTGGCAATATTTGCTGCTAGACACACATCCTGCAGCACTTCTTGGTCTGATTCCCACAGTATCCATTCACTTATGGTATGTCTGTAGGGAAGTTACTTACCACAAGTTGATTTTGGGTTGTCTCGAAAAAGGGAATGTGTCCACTGGGCTTAGCAAAAGCCAATAGCTGCTATTATTATCATTCTTTGTTTTATATAAACATGTGGACAACAGACCTTACAGCTTTTTAAATGGCAAATTTTTCCAGCCAGTAATTTACAGTGCCATGTAAAACAGGAAACATTCCAACACTGGACTCTGTATATTCAGACTTAGTTTGCCAGTACTAGACTTTCCACTGTCATTCCCCTGACTGTTTCAGCACAATGATTATCCCATTTCCAGAATTTCTAGCTCAAGTACGTATAAAGAGGCCCTGTGTTCTGCCTGCTCACAGTAGAGTAATTTGATCTTTTTGTTTTGCTATGCGTTTTGCATTTTACATTCCTTGCATGACAATCATGTCATGTCTGATAACGTTCCATAAAGTATTTCAAAATGGGTATCTGTAAACTGAGCCTCTACTTTTACACATACTATGTAATGTGACATGCTAAACCCATCCCCACATATCTGGCATTCACAGTCGAATGTAATACATAAGATGGAGCCAGTAAAATCCTTTTGTGTTTAATCAAAGCCCCAAACAGATGGCATTTAGAAATGATTCTGGATACCATTTGCTATTTTACATTGCAGGACAATGACCCTTATTTGCAGCTCACAGACACAATACTTTATTTTAGCAAGCAGCAATACAACTGTTCAATCGATGAGCTACTTTATGCTACAGTTTCAGTAACCACATGCCAAATTAAGTTCAAGCCTCATATTTCTGAAAGAGGAACCAGAGTTTAAATAATTAAATTTTCAATCACTTCCTATAAACATATGTCTTTCGTAAACAAAAGTAATCTCACCTGCTTATAAACGCACACAATAAAAGCATTTTTTTATATTTTTCATAAAGGGAATGCTGTGGACATTTGCAGTTTTAATTGAAGTGTGTGTGTGTGTGTGTGTGTGTGTGTGTGTGTGTGTGTGTGTGTGAGAGAGAGAGAGTGTGAGAAAGAGAGAGAGAAAAAGAGAGAGGGCCCTCTCTATCTCTTAGCAGAAAAATTGTGGACTAAGCTAAAAATAATGGGGGCACAAAGGACCAAAAGCAGGGATATAGTTTAAATATTGCTCTTATTAATTTAGAAAGTTGCTAAAATAACAGGTTTTGCACCACCATGCATTTTCTGAAGGATATGAAGTATTATTTGTCGCTTCTGCTTTTCCCGGTTAGGGGTCACCACAGCAGAACTCCGGTCCGCTAATGATTGGCAGTCGATTTTTTATGGTGACGAGTTGCCAGCCCAATGCCCAACCTTCAGCGAAGGCACGCCCATTCATGCATGACTTTCAGAGGCCACTTGACCACGGGGAGGACATGCAGACTCCACAGAGAAGGTACTCCAGTCGAGAATCGAACAGGAGAACCTCTTGCTATGCGGCAACAACACTACCGCTGTACCATCACGGATTTTACTGAAGGATATGAAGTATGAAGTTTGAAATTTGGCACCTTCAGTACACAGTGATTTGCCAGAAATCCACAAAACTTATAAGGAACAGACCAAAAACATGAAACAAAAATCTGGACATGCTGCAAATTCTGGACAGTTGAGAGGTATTTGTGTATGGGTTCCTGTCAGAAGTCAAACTGTAAATGACGAGAATGCAAAATGACAAAGCGGCTTTTAAGCAAATTCTTTCCCTGGGAAAGAAATCGCTTGGCCACTTCTGTCACTTTGCCGTTTTCGGCACTGTAGTGTGATCTCAGAGTTGGTATATTTAAGTAGGGGGGTGTGGGGAGTGAAGCCCCCCACTTAAATTGTGTTTAGTGTGCTTTTTTTATTTTATTTTTTTTTTTGGGAACAGCAAATTTTTTCTTTCTTTTTTCTTTTCATTCTTTTGTGGTCGATATAACAGTGCTCGCTCTTTTGAGCCTTCATTGTTATAACATGGACCCATGTGTGTGTGTGTGTGTGTGTGTGTGTGTGTGTGTGTGTGTGTGTGTGTGTGTGTCTGTGTCTGTGTGTGTGCATGTGTGTGTGTGTGTGTGTGAGTGTCTTTCTGTCTGTCTATGCAAGGATATGTTTATTTCCCTCTCTCTTTGTATATATATATATATATATATATATATATATATGTGTGTGTGTGTGTGTGTGTGTGTGTGTATACTGTACACACACACACACATATATATATATATATATATATATATATATATATATATATATATATACACACACACACACACACACACACGCACACACACACACACACACACACACACACACACACACACACACACACACACACACACTGTGTATATTTTATGTGAAGCTACTCTTGGCTCATTACTTGGCAAACCTTCATTAATCACAACTTGGTAAGGCTTCTTTCCTCAATAAACAATATAGAGAAGGCAGGATTCAATTCTTTATGGGACTGAAGTCTGAGATTTGAGGGGGTGTGATTCTTGGCAATTTTTTGGCAAACAATGACCCAGTAAACAGCAATCTATGAATCACTAGCTACTGATATAGAGCAAAAGTACAGAACATTGTACTGGAGACTGCTTTTCTTCGTCTTTTGCCAGACCTACATGATTGTGTTTATGGACACACAGCTGTATCCTAAACACAAGTGCTTGAATCAGACGTACTTAAGTATAGTGTTTGAAATGGAGCTGCTAATGATAAGGAAGATAATTACACAGTTTCTGTGAAAAAACAAAACAAAGCAACTATTTGCCTTTTTTAGTGACATTGACCTCTGAGGTGATTATAACAGGTAATAAGGGGTGTGGGAGTACAACCCCCACATGAAGGATTTAGCAGGCTGCTCTTACACCACAAATAACATTTGCTTTGGAAAAAGTGTCTTTTTGAGTCTGTGACCTCCAATGTCTAAATTATTTGCATAACGATGAGAGTTCAAATACTAAAATCTATGCCTTTATACATTTAGAAAGTAACTATAACATCTTTGCTGATGCATCCTTTAGGGTTCAAATAGACTTGCAGAACTTTTACCAATAAACCCACAGACAAAACACAAGCAAAATCTATGGTGACACCACTGCATGAGAAGTGCAAAGGTGTAGCTGCTCATCTGTCAGTCACATTTCAGAATGGTGAAATATCTCAGAATAGAACTCTGCATGGGGTGAATTGGATGCTTAAACTGCAGTAATAAGATGAAACAAGGACATCTTCCACTAAGGGAATACGTACGCACCCATATAATGAGCAATTTGTTGCTCATGACTAATTCCAAAGGAACTACAGTATGCAAACACAAAGATATTTTAAAATAGGATTATAAGAGGCCCAAAACAATATTGCATAAACTTCAACTACAAGTTTAAAAAGAGAGATAGCAGCAGAAGATGTGAGCAAATAGTACTTACTTATTTACTGACTTGACTACATGACAGAGTGATTAAACATATTTATTTCATTTTGTTGTCTGGGTAGATCCCAAAAGGTGTATGGGTGTTTCAATGTACAGAGTCCCACACTGTGAGTGGAGCAAATTTGTCCAGTGGCACAAAAGAAAGTCCCTTCCATGTTTTCATAAAATACGTGGTACAATATATCATGTAAACATGCAGATACATTCAGCTTAGTACAGCTCTTGAAGGTGGATAGACACTCAGAGGTGTTACAGATATAAAGGGAGCAGATAACCCAAGATATCTAGTAGAACGATTAAATACCAGTGTGTATATAAGGATACGGACAATTGAGGAGGATTGCAAAAAGGGCTTAGAGGAAAAAGGGTCAGATATCTTTAATGTAGCAATGGAGTAAGCCATTATTTCTAAAGGACAGAAAACCAATGAGAATTGAAGAATAGTGTAAGAAAAAGGTAATTAAGAGATACATAAGGATACATGAATAAGGAAGCAGGCAGAGTAACAGACACAGGAATAAAACTGAGCTCAGATTGAATTAAATAAGAGGGCAGTGGAAGTGGTTTCATGCCAGTGGCATGACTGCTTCTGCATTAAAAAATGGAAAACATGAAAAGGTATAAAAGTATATTTGTAGAATTGTAGAATTGTATCGCCCACTTGATAAATAACTTTGGGAGGGTGAGCACTCTAATATATGACTGTTGCCAAAAAAATACAAAAAGAGGACTCAGCTGTTAGCCCAAGAGAAGGCAAAGCTAATGGCTGGAGTGTTCAAAAATGAAGATGCCTACACCTGTAAGATGTTCGAGTGCCAAGGAGGAAATAAACAATTTGAGTGCGATGCATATTTGTGCATGCAGATATACATACACACATACCCACACTGACGCAAATAATATCAAAATATTATTTAGCTATGTATGACTGAGTACATAAAGTTTTAATTCAAGCATACTAAGACATCAATTCTGACAGTATTTTGAGGGACAGAAACAAGCAATTATGCACTGCAACACATTCATTGACTAGAAAGGCCTTGAGTGGTCACTAAAATATAAATGAAGTAAGACTGAAGTTACTTACAGTTAAACTATTCAAGAGAAGTGACAAAATTCAGATTGAATGATTTTCTCCCTTGGACTTCTGTCAATATTTAGGCCAAGAGGGTTACTAAACTACAAACTAAATGAAAATGAAGGTATTTCTGCATTCGAAACTACCTAAGTATTCAGGGCAACCAACATATTCTTCCGATTGCAACATAAGTCTTTACACTTCCACTGATCAGCATTTAATTAGAAAAAATACAACCCATTTCTGTCACCGTCATGGTTGTTAAGGAGTCCTGTCCAATCCAGCTGCTTAAACCGGATGCAGTTTTCTAATAATTTTATAATGACTACATATTTATAACAATATTAATGCTATGGAAACAGACCTTTGAAAATAGCAGTTTTCTCAAATGAAAATGTTTAAAGATTGGACAGTGACCGAATTAGAAAAAGTTGATGATCTCAGATATAAAGACATGCAAACACCCACTCACACACACACACACACACACACACACACACACACACACACACACACACACACACACACACACACACACACACAAACACACACACATACACACACACACAAGAAAGGACTTTAGTGTTATATAGTGGGTGTTCCTGCATGGTTGTAAACTTTGGGGGATGAAAATCCAGCAAAAATCCAGTGACCCGAGTTAGTTCTGATGTACAAACACACCAACTTTATTGTCCTGTAATGTATGTTCCTGCATGACTATAAAGTTTGCTTGTGGTGGTGGTGATGGGGGGGTCCAGCATAAATCCCCTGACTCAATCTAGTTCTGATGTAGTGACAAATTGGTTTGTCAGGTATTCTTGACAGCAATTTCATAAAATATCAGAGGCAAAAGTTTCAGCCCTTTGCATGCATAACAATGTGTCATGGCAGAATATGCCCTTTCTGATGTAGTACATAGTATGCTGAGTGAGATGAGGTCATACACAATGTTCACAAAACACACTGTGATGATTATTCTCCTACACAGCTCTCCCCAAGAGAGACAGACACACGTACACACAGTGACTTTGTTCTAACCAGGACTTGCAAAAGGGATATCTATATAGGTTCATAGGTTCAAACTAGGCTATCTGCCCTAGGGCATTTATAAGCCTAGCCAGAGTGTGTTTGGCTTTCACCACCCATTTTAAATTAATTTTGCTATGCCCTTTTTCGAGGTTAGTATACTGTGCCTCTGTCTAACAGTGACACCGAAGTGATACCCGGGGTAAACCTATGATCTCCCATCCACTCATCAAGATTCCTCTTGAAGAGAGTCAATGAGGGACTTTGCCTAACCTCGACTGGGATTTTATTCCAGAGTGAAGGGAGCCTCTGGGTTATGAATCTGTCTCTTCAGCATGTCCTATTTATTTCAGTGTTGAGGTTCAAGTCTCTCGGCCAGAGCTCGATGGGATTTGGATTTTCTGAGGTGCAGCATGTCCATTAATTCCGGGTTGGATATGGCTTTATACATCAGGCACAGATCGCCTCTGAGCAGGCGGTATGCCACTGAGTAGAGCTGGAGTTTCTTTAACCGGGCAGCATATGGCATCTGTTTGAGCCCTTTGATCCTCTTGGTGAGGTACTTTTGGGGTCTTTCCAGTTGCTGCAGGTGTCTGGTAAGGTACATTCCAAAAGAGGCATTGTACTCAATTATGGGCCTGATGAGGGATGAGTAAAGAGGCAAGATGACCTCCCCCAATCTAGATGTGAATCCCTTCATGATTAGGTGGGCTATATAAAATGTTTTTCTAACCACTTTGTTCTGTTTCAATTTGCTGAAATGGGTGGACCATCTTTCAACAATGCAGATATAACATCCAAAAGCACAGCCACAAAGAAAGGGATACAATAGAGACATACTTACATCATGTTTAATTCTTAAAAATTTGCATCAGTGTTCACTTACATTCAGAGGACTTCATACCTCTCAAACTCTCAGTACAAGAAATCCAGACAAAGCCCAAAAAGGGGGGGGGGGATAAAGACCCAAAAATAGGGACATATTAATATTGCTCTTATAAAGTTAGAAATTTACTAGTGTAACAGAGTTTGTTTTAACATACATTTTCTGAAGGATCTGAAGTCTGAAACTCAAATGTATGTCATTACTGAGTGACTTCAATATTCAGATCATCCAGTGACTTGCCAGAAAAACTACAAATTTTATGAGGAACAGACCAAAAATATAAGCCAAAATCTGTACATTCTGTGAAAATCTGGGCAGTTGAGAGGTATGGGGGACTTCTTAAACTTTTCCAATTAATATGTCATATTCCCAAACAGTTTAACTTGAGAACTAAGAAAAGGAGGCTAAGAAGTGAAAACCAGGAAATAGTCAAGACAGGATACTCTGTAGTACTTAAGGTAGAAACTGATCAGTCTTTAAAAAAGACATATTGTGCTACTTGCAAGCAGTCTTTTTGGTGGGAAATGGTAACAGGAAGGTTTTATTCTCACTTTGGAATGCCAAAAGCCCATGATTTATGGGAGTTATGAGAGAGTTTCTAAATTCTTAAAGATGCCTGGTGTGCCATTCAAAGTCTGATGATGTGACCACATTAGCATGAATGCCAGGGGTTGCCCACCCTAGCCTTAGACTGAAGAAGGCATGGAGGAAAGACATGGCAAATGGAATTGAAAGGAAGGAAAGGCTTGAGAAATAGAAAGGGTTTTAAAAGTCCTGAAAATATCTATGGCATAACATAATCCACTTTTAAGAGTGCTACAAAAACCGTTCAAAGACCACATGCAAAGAATCTGTAAAAGAGTGTTCTGCTGTAGTTATCATGAGGGAAGATGAGAACTACTTCCCATGAGTTTAGCTTTGCCCACAGCTCAATAATTATGACAGCAGATCCAGTCCCAGTGGGCTTTCCTAATGCTGGACTGCTGGCTATTCATGTTTGGAAGCCTTAGAGACATGCAGAATCCGCTGAAGATACATTTGCTACTTATGTGGGTTTTAATGCATCAAAAAGATTTTAAAATGCTGGAAATGTGTATGTCAGGGCAGAATGGGAAATAATCAAAGCTCTTAACTAGTTTCTGAAGACTGCAAACTTAATGAACAGCTGTTCACAGTAGCCATGTCATTTCTGTTCAAGGCAAATCATAAAGATAAAAGAAGCAGGAACTGTTAGTTAAAACTGAAGACAGCAAAGAAGACAAGGTCATTATGCAGCTAGGTATGGTGCACAGTAATGAAATGCGTTAATCAAACTATAAAGTGGTTCAGTTCCTTCTTTGGTCCCCAGAAAACTGTGTGTACATATAAAGTAAGGCAAGACTTACCTGCATGGATATCCTTCCCTGACCAAGGTTTGGAGGAAAAAAAAGTTGCATAGCATAAGTATTCTAAACAGCACTATACATAGAATGAAGTTACAGTTAGTAAACATGCATATCGATTTATGGCAGTATATGACTAGAAACAATCTTTACATTTCATTTGAAAAATACTACCATAATCAAGTTGAAAATAAAAGTGTGGGACATAATCTCAAAATGCTAGTGAAGGATTTTTTTTTTCTTAAGAATTACAACTAATCTCATTTTAAGGAAAAATAATGATTGTTCCGAGCTTTCCTCCTGTCTGCATGTCCTTCCCTCCTCACAGGGGTTTTCTCCTCGTCCCCAAAGACATGCTACAGGTGGATTGGGGTTTCCTCCTTGGTCCTCTGCCTTGGTGTGTGCCTGTGTTGGAAGAAGGGTGGCGGGGCTGGCTGGCTGACACCACGAAACTCCACTGCCATTCAAAACTCCATAAAGGCGATCCGCTGATCCGCACCCCTAACCGAAAAAAAAAAAAAGGAAGAAGAAGAAGAAGAAGAAGTTCCGAGCTTAAATATCTGGTTTGTAATGTAAGAAGACTTACCAACAAAGTAGAACATTTAGAGATGTTACTATGGCTGGAAAATATTGATCATAACAGAAACCATTTCATATTAAGAAATGCCACAGATTTCATAACTACGTTTGTAGGTAGGGAGAAGGTATTTCAGTATTTGTCAGCAATAAGGATTTGTTAATAGCGCTTCGCTATGTTCATACAATGAGTTTGGCAAAAGGAATGTTACAGTCATTCATGCAATGCAGAAGGAGACAGCTACTTGTTACATTGTTACATTGTATGAATGAAAGAGACAGTGCAGAAAGCAAACAAGACAGGAGACTGCTTGAATACCTTTTAAGGCTTTTTTTTGTTGGGGAAGCCATTTATAGGCATCACCCAGGGCACCAAATGACCTAGTTACAGCTCTGTGCACCATCATCAACAACAAATACAACAGTTAATTAGCTTAACAGAAATTCCCTTAAACAAATAATGCCCTCCTCCACTACAAGTTCCAATCTCCTCCATCTTGTTCTTACTAACATATAACATGTCAGTACCACAGCCGGATCATGGTCAAGTGGGGCCCTAGACAGGGTAATGGATCAGGCCCCCCACAACAGCACCTTCCCAGCCATTCCAGCATTCCCTCACTTGACTATTTCTTCCCAGTTAGCATAAACACTGTTCAAACCTGTTAGTGTACAGACTATTTTCTTCTTTACTTTTACACGATTAGAGATATTTAAAACTTTTGGGTGGCAGCGGTGGTGCAGCGGTTAGCATTGCTACCTCACAGCAAGAGGTTCTCTGGTTTGATTCTCAGCTGGGGTGCCTTCTGTGCAGAGTCTGCATGTCCTCCCTGTGGTTGCATGGATTTGCTCCGGTTTCCACCCACATCACAAAGAGAGGCTGTAAGGTGGATTGGACAAGCTAAATTGGCCCTAGGTGTGTGTGCCTTCTGTGGAAGGTTGGGCACCAGGCTGGCAACTTGACACTGTAAAACTCCACTGCCAATCATGAGTGGGCAGCTGATCTGCTGTGGCAACCCCTAACTGGGAAAAGCCAGAATAAGTGATATTTAAAACTTTTATTTCAAATTTTATAGTACAAACATTGATAGCCATTTGCTAAACAAAGCAATATAGTCTCACAATGAAAACAGACTTAGTATGAGTAGTAATCTTCTTTGCCCTTGAAACTCATATTCATTGAAATAGCATTGAAACCCACATTCAAGGAAAATGCATCTGGCCAGAGGCAGATTAAGTTTACCTTTTGGCTGTTTTCAAACCATAGGCCCCTTGCACACATTTTTAGGACCATGCATACATGCAGGTGTTCTTTGATGCACCATCCTGATTTTATTAAATAATATTCCTTGTATAATACAGCACCACTTTTTTAGAGTGTGTTTTAAATTTGCAGGTAAACAATGAAAAAAACTTAAGAACCAATAAGGGCAAAACTACCCATTACAGAACATTTCAACCACAAAAGACTTGAACTTCTGTCATTACAATCCACCAGTATCAGTCAATATGCACAATCTCCACAGAAGTAAAGTCATGTGAATAATTGCACATTAAAGACATCTATAACTAATGAAGAGGTTGTTGCTGGCAAACAACCTTTCATTTCAGTGTTTCATGTACAAATTCAGTGCCTGCTGTCCTTGAAGAATAAACTGCCCACATGGTAAGCTAATAATATTGCCATAGGGAATGGCTGTCAAAAGAGCAAGAGGTTCTCAGTTTCTGAGGACATACTCAGGAGTGCAGCACCCCCACCCCTCCATGGTGTGGGAGTAGAACCCACAGCCTTCTGCATCAAAGGCAAGTAAGCTACCTGTTGTGTTACTAACACTGCTTTTAGCACATAGCGCAAACATTGATGATGACCATTTGCTAAACAAAACAACTACACATTGAAAACAGACATCACAAGCAACAGTACTTCTCTTCCCTTGAAAGTTAACATTCTTTGAATATGCACAGAAGCTCCACCGCTTTGTAAATGCACAAAAGCTCAACTCTTTGAAAATCCACAGAAGCCAATACTTTTTTGAAAATGCACAGAAGCATATTCCTTGAAAATGCACAGAAACTCAACATTCCTTGAAAATGCACATATTCACAACATCCCTTGAAAATGCACAGAAGCTCAACAGTCCTTGAAAATAATAGTTTGGCAGTTGGTGTACTAGGTCAAAAACTAGCGTCCAGTACTGAAGAATCAGGGTTTGAGCCTGAGTGAGTTAACCAACCTGAATCCTTAACTAAGGCATTCCACACACAAAAAAACCCTCCCTTTTCTACTAGCTTACTACTTCAGAAAAGAATGGCTTGTTCCATTCTCTGTGTTTGTCTGAAGCAACAGCATTAGTAAATCCAAAATTTGCACACTCTGTTTCAATTTAAATGTGTGTGCATACTAAAGAACCACATACAGATGCTACTAAGGATTCAGTATGTGTGTCTTTAAAGAAGAAATGTAATGCAGATAAAGTGTATTCTTAAAGAAGGAAGAAATATATGCTTTTGTGGCACCCCCCTGCTAAGATCCCCCAAGCCAGTGGGCTCTCGGTAACTGCCTAGCTCTCCTAGTGTTGGATCCAGCTCTGGCCAATACCATACTCCATCTCCAAATATATAATTAAGTCAAACTACAAGACCTTCTCATTTTCCCCAAGAACCCAAACCAAGACTCCATCTAACCTGGAATATTCGGAGATTGCCCTGAAATTAACCTAGCAGCACTCTCAGATAACCTAAGGTAATTGAAATGTTTTCCCTTTCCCAATGGTTCTGTAAGAAAAGCAGATGCTAGTATCAGTGATTTTTACTCTTACTTAAATTCTTGTATTGAAGTATCATTCTCATCAGCCACAAGCATGACGGTAAATGTAAAAATAATTGGATGGCGCGGTGTTTGCGTTGTCACCTCACAGCAAGAGGTTCTCCTGTTCAATTCTCAGATGGAGTGCCTTCTGTGCAGAGTCTGCATGCCTGCTTTCATGTGGGTTTCCTCAGGGTTCTCCGGTTTCCTCCCATGTTACAAAGACATGCGTCTGGAGCATTTCACCCCGGGTCTCTTTCGAAAATTGTCTCATTCCAAGTCAGACTTTCCCAGTAAACAAATGTTAAATAAATAAACACTACGGTTCCATTTCAACAAACTCTACAATAAAGACAGAAATTCTAGCACAGACATAAACTCAACTCACCCATTCTAGTAGTGATCTCAGAAAGTTTTGTAAATAATTCAGGCAAAAGATCAAAAGCTACAAAGCTAAATATGAATGACCATTAATAATTCTTTCCAAGATAATCACATGGCCATTTTAAAAATGTTGGAATCTCAGAAGTAAATACTAATACTCAGTTCTAGCAGAAAAACTATCTCAAATGGTACCATCTACAGTAACCCAAATGATGTCACAAATATACTTGCAGCCAAATTTAGTTCTAATGCCTATCCTCTCTCCCTTCCCTGCTTTTGCCTCTAGCTACTTAATCCCTGCCCTCCAATAACTACCCCTGATCAGACTGAAACCCCTCTCACTCTCTCTCTCTCTCTTTCTCAAGAAAAAAAAAAAAACACTATTTCTATGGGTCCTGATTACACACCAGCCTGTCAACATGGCAGCACTAAACATAGCACCAGTGACACTGTCCTAAAGTATTCACTCTCAGCTTGACTACTAGATACATGCTTGAGGTTTGGAGGATGGTTATAGTGGCAACCCTCCATACAGGTAGCCCTACTAGCAGCCCTGGTAAATATACACTAATTAGCCCTGTGAATACTATTTGTAAAGTCATGGAATATATATATATATATATATATATATATATATATATATATATATATATATATATATAATGAGACATCGGTATCCTGCAGCCATTCAAGCAGAGTCAAAATCTCTTTGCAAAGAGTAGGTCCTGTCTGCTGAATCTGGTGGACCTGTTTGACAAGATAACTGAAGATAGCTGAAGCACTTGATAATGACAAATCTGTACACTATTTACCAGTAATAGCTTTTTACCTTTGATACTGTCTCACACGGTGTTCTCCAGTGGGTAACATAGTGGTCAGTGTTTAGGTGAGTTTATCAAATTGTCTCACAGAAAAAGACCACACAGTGATGGTTGGTGGTTCTCATTCTCTCCCCCTCTCTCTCTCCTTTAAAAGGGTTACAGTCAGAGGAGTTGAACAAGGTTTCATATTGACTCCTCCCTTCTTTGGAATATACTACTGTCACATCCAAGCCAATGGCAAGGATCCATGGCTCTCAATGTTTTCTGATGACTGCAAACTCAGTGCTGACATTAATACTGCAACTGATGCCCATATTCTGTAAGATGGCCTAGCCCATAATAGTACCCTTTGTCACGATGATTCACTCAAGCTAAATGCAAAAAAAATACAGCATTGTTCCATCTGAGAAAGAGTAATACCGCTGCACTGAACACATACATAGTACCCCCCCCCCCTTTCAGACTAGTTGCCATAATAAAGGCATACACATGGAAAATAACTGTCTTTTGACAATCATGTATCATCTATTGTCAGGAAATATTTCTGCTTCTCTCAATTAATCACCAAGTACATCCTCATGAACCAAGAAATTAAGTGCCCCCCATTCATCCCTAACCAGACCAATAATACAATATAATGCACTCTTTGGTATGTACCATCTGACATATTGACCAATCTGAAAAAAAAAAAAACAGATTCCTTACCAAGAAGATTTTAGGTATTTTTATTTATATTATTTATTTGACATTTGTTGACTGGCTTAGTACAACTGAGATGAAGCCCTTTTTTAGCAGAGGCTCGGTGAGAAAAGCTCCACAAGAATTACATATGACTAGAATATTAACATATATAAAGTATAAAAGTATAAACAAGTATAAAAAAGAAACATAGAACAATATTACAAAGATGTTAAATGTGCATACATAGTTTACAAAAGGTGAAGAAAAAAGCATTACAGTTATATACAAACTTAAATCAACTTATACAAACATGACTAGCAGTACAATCCCTGAAGAAGAGAGAACTGTGATATGCTACAGGAAATAAGAGTAAATGTTTGGAGCTGCTGAGTTTTTACCAAAGAAGGCTGGTAGGACCATAACATTTGAGCAGTTACTTAATGACAAGATAAGAGTAGACTGGTAAGCAGATAGTCAAGCTATTTACCAGTAAGTCTCACTGTAGAGTAGTAGAGAAGGGATAACAGTGACAGGAGGAGGGGTAGATTAGAGAGGTATGAGATCCCTAAGGTCCACAGATCATCTAAAAGCTGAATCACGTTAATCCAGCACATACAGGAGCTCACACCATGGCTTCTATTTGTACTACAAAGCTATGAAAACTCTAGTGTTGTCACCAAAGCTGTGGATGAAGGCAAGGTGGTTGATACAGCCTACCATGATCTGGCCAAGACCTTTGATACCATTCCCCACTCAGGAATCATAGAAAAACTCACTAAGCTAGACATCAACCCCTATATCACTAGGTGGGTTGCAAACTGGCTCACAGATAGAACCCACAGTGTGAAAGCAGTTGACTCCAAGGCACACTGCTGACCAGTCACAAATGGAGTCCCACAGGGTTCAGTCCAGGGTCCTCTCCTGTTTGGTATCTACTTCTCTGAAGTCCAGGCCAAAACAAATGGACTGGCTAACCAAGTTCACAGACAATTGCAAGTTGGGAGCCATAATTAACTCCCCAAGTGATGTTGACATCCTAAAGAAAGGCCTCACTGAGACCAACGACTGGTTTCAGAACCATGGCCTTAAGCTCAATGCCAAAAAATGCATCGTCATCCCCTTTGGGAAAAACCTGGTTTCCATGAATTACCACATCAATGGTAGTCCACTGAACACAGAAGGAGTCATAAGAAATCTGGGAATACAGGTTGACAGCAACCTATCTTTTGACCACCACATTGCCACTGTGGTCAGAAAGTCCTTCTATGTGGCACATCTCATTACTAAGGGTTTTGCATCCAGGAAGAAAGAGGTTATTGTCTCTCTATACTCTTCTCTCATTAGGCCAGTCATCGAGTACAATGCCCCATTTGGCATGTACCTCACTAGACACCTGCAACAACTGGAGAAGCCACAAAAGTACCTCACAAAGAGCATCCTAGGTCTTAAACACTTGTCCTATATGGACAGACTTAAAAAACTCCAACTATTCTCTGTTTCATATTGTCTACTTAGAGGCACTCTCTGCTTGACTTACAAAGCCATGTCTGACCCAACTCTGTTAGAAGTGCTATAGCTAAAGAAATCCCAATCCATCCACACTACACACTCCAGAGATCTCAACCTCATTACCACTATCAACAGAACAAGCTGGAGGGACAGGTTCATAACCCAGAGACTGCCCATGCTATAGAATAGACTTCCAATACATGTCAAGTGGAGTGCCTCACTGGCCCTCTTCAAGAGAAATATTGATGAGTGGATGGGAAATAGAAAATTTACCCCAGGAATCACTCCAGTGGCTCTACTTGACAGAGGCACTGGGAACTAAGGTCGGGTGGCACAAAGCCAGGGTAATCCTATGGGCTTGGCTTGTAAAGGCTCCATGGCCATTCGCCTAGTACACACCTATGAACATATGAACCTATCTCCTATATCCCTGAGTGCCATGAACGATCTCGCCAAGGCCTAAATCTACATTGCAAGATTAAAAGAACCTGTTAGTGGGATAGATGCCCTTCTCAAAGGATCCCCTCCCTATGGAATAAGGATGCACTCCATGACAAACAAAATAGCTGCTTAACTCTCCTTAAATTCAATCAGGAACAGTGAGCAGGAATCCATACATCCAATTCATGCTGTCTTTGCAGACCCTTATAGACTGAGGGAGCCAAGGAGTGGGTATTTCATTGGCTAGACTTCTAACCATCTACTGGATGGATTGCCTAGGAGTAACCCATCAAGCTGTGAACCTAAAAGATTCCCTTGTATCCATCTTAAAAAAAAGACATGTTTACACTTGGCATTCCTTCTACCCAACATTCTTCTTAGTGAAGATATGATTCACCATCGTTTTAGGCAATATACAGAAAAAATGAAATATCGAGTTAAATCTCTGAACACATTTTTGCATACTTTTTTTACCCACTGGAAGATTAAATTGAGCCACAAGGGATTGTTTTTCACCTCTACCACTGATACCAATAAAATAAGAGGTAAAACAAATACCATAACAAATAAAAAAATTAAGTAAATGCACAGCATTATAGAAACAATGTAACAAACAGTGTTTTAAGCATTTGCAGTACAGGAGCATTCTTGACGAGACATATTCAGTTGGGGTCACTTAGCATTTAATATGGTGGATACTGTAATCTTCATTCTGTGCTAATAATAAGCACACTGGCCTCAACCATTCCATGTAGAACTTCTCAATTAGAAAGGTAAAATACTGACAATCAACACAGATATGTAAAATGTGAACTGCACATACAAATTAATAAGTCCTACTCATCAGTAACTAGCAGCCAAGCAAATGAAGTATCCAAGAGAAACTGTACATGCAATTTAATAAGTCCTAATCATGTCCCATAAGTGTCAGCCATGCAAATGATGTACCTAAGAGAAATATGCTACTGCAATTAGACATAATATTAATTAGACATAATATTAATTTTACTGCTTGCGTTAAGCACAGTCCCATGCATGATGTCTTCTGAGGAACCGATACAGTTTTTTCAGCAGCCCAACATTAGACAGAAAAAGGAAAAATGAAATAGCAGATTACTTAAAAACACCTTGGCTATTTGTACCTACTGTGAATAACAAAATAAATAAATATTTTAAGCAGAAACGCAAGTAAGCTCCAGCAACATAAGGTTCAGTGACAACAAACAACCTCAATGCAGGAAATGAACTACACATTTCCTGTTCTTTATGAGTGGAAACCTGTGAAAACCATACAACTTAATATGAAACATACTGAAATTAATGATGTGCTTCGACAGTTGTGTGTGTGTGTGTGTGTGTGTGTGTGTGTGTGTGTGTGTGTGTGTGTGTGTGTGTGTGTGTGTGTGTGTCAGTCTCTCGCCTAACAGTTCTGCAGGCCTTTTCAAGGTAAGTGCTTTGTCATAAAAGGATTAAGAAGTTTGAAATAAGAGTGCTTGGTCTTTAAATCTAATAGAAACCCCAATACATAAGTAGTACATGTTAGATTTTAATGAGCAAGCAAACATAGTAAACTCAGCAACATTAATGCTAAAGCACCATGGGGCTTCATCTGTGTAAGGTCAGTCTATTATTATAGCCCTGTCAGTGTAATTAAATTACAGTCCCTAGTAATTACATTCTGTCAGTTCATGTATTCACCCATCTGTCTTTGCATCTGTACCTTCACTCTGACACCATTTAAGCTTCAGATACACTATACTGGGTTTCTCCTACCAGCAACATAGACAGACATGCAGCATGCATTGTCTTACACACTTGTCTTACACTGTGACTTACTCCCACACTTGTCTCTTGATTTAAACTGCTTGGCAGCTTTTACCAAAGGACTTATGTGTAACACAAATGACATTCTTTTCTGCACTGTATGGATTGGCAGAATCAGTCTGACACTAGAGCTTCTATGCTGCCTCAAAGGATTTTTGCTGGAAAATAAAGCATTATCAAAACATGGCAAGTCATTAAACAGTGTGTCATTTTCAAGTTTTCCATAGTGTTAATCAGACTAAACTTTTATTATTAAATTATTTCAATAATTATGCACTGATGCTTTGCAGTGCGACCATTTGCCACATGTCATTGTAAATCTGCTTTTATGGTTAAAAATACCTCGTCAACAAATTAAATACATGACTTGTCATGATAAATAAAGAGCTCAAAGCTTTCTTACAACAGTCAGCATGGAACAGCAATGAAGCTGAGGAGATATTAAGTATCCCTCACAAACAGCAATCTCCCTTGAACAAAATTGTTTCACTTATACAGGGATGTTTTAAGCACTGAACAGAAAACCCGATGTACTAGGTACAAATAAAACTGACACAACAAGCTAAAAACATATGTCACAGCATGACACTTGATTAGCCACTGACGAAGCCTCTGAGTACAGTACTATTAAATGCTACTTGAACAAAAGTTACCTTTACCTTTATTGTTCCACTTAGCACTTCATTTCATATATTGCAGCACACAATACCTGGCATCTACCTATCAGCAATTAATATATTCAGAACAAAAGAACAGAGCACACAACTGCAAACCAATTTAAAGATTAATTCAATAAGGACATTTATGTTTCGTGATTTAACCAGTGAGATATGACAAGAGATTGTATTAAAGTGCTGGTTAATTAACACTTGGAGACGACTGAGGTTGTATGAGACAGCCTTAGAGCCATTAACCCTTAACACTAGCTTTGACCTCCAGGAGGTAAATGCCAAAGAGGAATGAGCAAAGGACTGAACTTTGGTGTGTACTGCTAATTACAGGTCTTTTGGCAGAAGTAGAACAGATGACCCTAATTTCATGTGTTCTACATGTGAGTCCGTTTGCTACTCAACAAATTACATAGGGATTAACATTTTAGCTAGGATAATTCATCTACAATACTGAGTGTAGGATGGCTTCAAATGCCTTTGTGAGGTCTAAATATGAGGTGCACACTGAGTTGCCCTCAAACATTGCTTCAATAACCTTCTTGAAGGTAATTTGGTTATATTGGATATACCTCAGAAGCAGAGAGTCTGAATGCAGATATGGGTAGTATGTTCTCCTTTCACAGGATTCACAAGTCTCCCCATTACTTACATTGTTTTCTCTTATCTCTCCATCTATGCCTCCTAACCATCAACTGCCTCCTATAGATGTCAAGCTCCCCCATTCACTGTCAGGTACAGAGGGCCCTACCTGGACAGCATGAGAGTCGAACATGGGAGTCATCATAAAGACAATCATGGAGGAGTTTGTGCCTTCACTTCTTCTCTCTCTCTTTGTTGCTGAAGGAAGACTGTTCTCATCTCATAGGCCTATGAGTCTGGTTTACCCCCCAGTCAAGCCCTCTGTTTTTCAGGCAGAACCCTAATTGTCCCTAGGCTGGAAAACTATGTGATACCCACCCTTACAATGCTCTGCTTTATTTCAGATGCAGGCTATGGAGTTTTTTCCCTAATTAATCATAACCTCACAGGTAGATGACTGATATGGGTACCCATATCATCATGCGGGCCTACTATGCCCTCCTCTGTCTTGTGTGTGTATGTGTTTGTTGCCACCATCATGCATACCAAGGGCTACCAGCATTGGCTTGTTAGGCCATTCCTATATCCCAGATGCTGTACTACTAGTACCAGCAGGCCTGTACTTACTGAATGCGAATGCAGCCAGCAACTGAATCTATCAGATCCCTCTTCCCTAGGTGGGCAAACCAGCAATGGCTGCTCACTCCCACCCACCACCATCTGACTCTTCGAGCATCTGAGCCACAGCTCAGACTTGGGCTGTCTAAGTCATAATCAGAACTTTAACTCTCTATGCCGTGAGACCAGACTCCACATTACGTACTGCATAAGCTCTGGTCCTATTCTTCTAATATTTTAATATTCTAATATTTTATTCCTCTCAGCCCTGTGCTAGCCCTTATAAGTAATGTCTCATGCATCCTCAGTTAACTTACAGATTTTACTCAGCCACATCATTGGAGAGGCTATTCCAATCATCAACCACCTTTTTTCAAACAATGTTTCCTTTCACTCCCTGAGCAATCTAAACTTCATCCTCAGACAGTATTGTCTTATTCACAAACATTTCTCTCGTTTTCAAATAAGATACTCAGCTGGACTATCAGCATTACCCTGAGGTAGTTAAACCTT